>NC_092865.1:10117499-10165161 GCF_032062135.1 Pyxicephalus adspersus
AAATTACATTACTAAAATAAATATACAGAAAACAAGAAATAGTCCGCATATGACAGAAATATGTGATGCAAGTCATTTTTTTTTTTTTTTTTTTTAGCAATGGCCAGACCCTGAAGCACACAGAGAGCAGTGTAATAACATAGTGTCACTGAAACATTATTCTATAAATTGCCTTGATGACATGCTCCCGGGGGGGGAGGACAACCTTGGCCCGAAAACAGGGCCACTGGAATATTATTTGGGAAGTCTGCAGGGGACAACATTGGAGAAGAGGTAAGTATCACAGCTTGAGTTATTTTTAAAAAAAGGATAAAGTTGCAGTTAGATTTTTAATGAAAAGTTTGTTTCAGTATTTTACTTAAAGATACTATCAATGATCATTTGTGACAACTACGTTAACTATTTAAATTAGAAATAAAAGGTTATATTGATTAGATGGCTACATTCTGGCCCATAATTTGCAGTATGGAGAAATCCATTGATTTCATTTACAATTGAATTTGGCTGGGCTGATTGTATTTGGAGTTTGCGCCTAATGTTAGAGAACTGTAAAACTTCACTTGATCGTTTTAAAGTTGTTGTTTTTTTTATTGATCTAATCCCACCTGTCTGATTTATCTTCCGCTGATAATAACACAACATACATATGACACAAATATTACCAAAGTGGCCAAGATTTCATAAAAATATATTGAAACACCTTGGCTGGCGGGGTGATAATCCATCTGTTGTGTTGGAGTGGCAGGCCACCAAGAGTGGATGTATATTAATAATACAACAAAAATTCTTCTTCAGTCTGGGAAATGGCTAAGCTCTTGTTCAACTAAACAGTTCAAATTCTCTCTAAAACCTAAAGTCAGACATATATAAAAGATAATTCTTCATTTTAGTTATGTAATCTTCCAAAAAACACCCTAAACCAAATGAAAACTATAAATTCATAAATGATTTCATCCAAGATTGAGTTTATTGTTACATAAAATTCTCCCAATTTTCATACTAGATTCAATTAGAAAATATATGAATTATTGGTTAAAGTTGATTCACACATTTTTATTTGAACACATTTGAAAGACCTTTTAAGTGATGAGTAAGTTGTAGAGTAATTTTTATTATTATACCGTATTTATATAGTGCCAACCAATTACGCAGCGCTTTACAAAGCGTATAGTTATGTCACTAGCTGTCCTTCAAAGAGGTTCACAATCCAATGACCCTACTATAGGTAAATGTCTTTAATATAGCCGGATGAATTTGGGGGGGGGGGTGAGCCAATTAATCTAACTGCATGAATGTGGGAGGAAACTGACTCAAACACAGGGTCCTGGCAGAGATTCAAACCTGGAACCTAGGGCTAACCACTGAGCCACCATTATAGGGTATAGCTGGTTGAGCCTTAGGTTTAACTGATTTGCTAAAACATAGATAGAATTTGGGGAGGGGGCATTTGCCATCCCTTTGGCATTTTTATATTGATGATTCCCCCAGCCTTCCATCAGCTCTACCTGTGCTTGGTCCAGTATTCTCTGCACATCATTACTCCAGGACACTTCCATAGTCACATCCAGGGGAACATTTGTCGCCCTCATAGAGAATTTTCTACATACTTAATTTACTGCTAATAACTTTGGCAAATACGACTGCCCTATAACCATATATAAACAAATCCATATTCGTACAATTTTATTTTTTTTCTAATTTTTTTTTTTGTTATGTATAGATTGAGAAAGATGTGTTTTGTATATTAGTTTGACTCACTAAAAATATATTTTAATCTCAGTATTTTTTTTTTTTTACACATAATTTTTTATTGAAATTTAAGAATACATTACAGCAAAGGACAAAGTAGAAAGGAAATACAAAAACAAATTATGTAATTGTAGCAGTACCTTATGACTAATATCTTCTAAATAACAAAGAAAAGTTACCGTTAGAAAAAAGAAAGTAAGCTAACTAGACACAATGGGCCATGGTAATATCAACAGACAGCATTGCAAGATACGTAGATCTAAACAAGTTATAGACAATTTTAATGATTGATAGGCAAGTATTTCTCCCACAGATTCCAATGTGAATGAAATCTGTGGGCTTGAAAGTTGCTATATGCTAAGGCACGCTCATAATAATAATTTGAGTGAATTTTCAGCACCACATCAGAAACATTAGGAGCTGTTGAGTGATTCCATTTGGTAACTACTGCACTTCTAGCGGCAATAAGTACATGAGTAACTAAGGTACGATAGCAAATTGGAAATTTCTCCAGTCCCAAGTTCAAGAGTGCTAATGCTGGATTTGGTTTTGTAAAAAAACCTGTGATTAATCTCAGTATTTTAATTAGATTTTATCAACAAAGTTCTTTATCTTTTAGGCAATTTCGTTAATATGGCAATATTTGTGAGGTGCCTACAAAGATCCCATTGGTTTATCCACCTTTTTTTCTTTATATATTACTATTTGGAGATTGGCACCATATATCCTTTATCCATTGGTTATACTTCATGTTTTGTCTTCAAGTGTTTTTTTTCTCCTTTTGACCCCTGAAATTCCCTGTCCCTGCAACACCAGGATAGGAAGGTAAAATCAACAATACAGAAAAGCATGTGCGTTAATGAAAAACATTGTTGGATGTTCTAACTCTTCCCTATTCAATGAATAAAATGTGTTTTTATATTAGAAAGCAATTCAAACCCTAGAGGGCTATATCTAAAACAAAAAACAAAAATTCCAAGGCTTTTTTACCAAGGTTTTTTAAACATTAACATCAAACATTAAGTTACATAAAATTAGGTTATACATATACAAATATTTAAAAACCTTTTACAAGGTTTCCTTAAAAAGAATAAATGATAAAATATGCCAATTAAAATGAAATGTCTTCCTAAAAATACTTCTCAAAAAATTCAAGCCTTCAAGATTTGTGTGTGTGTATAATTGGTTGGTTTACTATTGTAGTTGCACAAGGATCATGTAATATTTGCTGTGCTCGTTTTAGCAAATACTTTAAATCCCCAGGATAGTGCGCCAGCATTTTATTCACCGCATCCGAGTCTCCGTGGAGTTAATAAGCTACTGTACAATGCGTGGTTACATTTGCAGAAACGTGTACACACAAAGTCAGTTAAGAACATCTTACACCTAATTTGTGGTGTCGTTCAGAGGCACTTTCTATTTCCTAAATGTGCTTCTCACTTATCCCAGATCTTTACTAGTCCCCGAGGTTTACTCTGAAAAGCAAACTGCTGTGAACGGTTTTCACGTTCAGAAATTGTACAATGAAATTGTGTGAAGCATGTCTGAGCTGAGGTTCTTAGCATTGAGGCACTTTTTGAGGAATTTTTTTTGGCAAGCTGACCTAGTTTCTCCTGTGACCATATGCCTGATATTTCCCTTCATCCATTGCTTTTAAAACATGTATGCTCCTTTTAATACCAAGGCCAAAGCCAACAACATAGACGTTGGTTGTCCTGTTTAGATCAGAAAAGAAATTTCAAAACGTAAAAAATGCTAGAGTAGGGATTTCATTATTGTCTAGCCTGTGCTTTTTTATTTGTATGATCTGCAGGAATCCTCAGAAATCTGTATCAGAAGAGTTATCCTCAGAGCTATGAATATCCTCCAACCAAGCCAATCCCTGAGGAGTTGGTCAGAGTACTATGAGCTGAGGAGGTGATAATTATTTAGGATACCCTTTAAGAGTTCTTGGTTCCCTGATCTCCAGCCTTTGAAGATTATGTACTGATGTTTTTGTCCACTGGGCCTTAGCCCAAAGGGGTTGTGTGTTAGTGGCATCTTCTCTTCTGGTAGGTTATTGCCAGATGATGACCATCTAAAGCAGTGTCTCCTAACCGGGGTTCACCAAAGGTTTCTAGGGGTTACTTTTGCAATGAGAAATTGATGACTCTCAGGTCAGTTAAACCGATTACAATAATCCTTTTGGCTATCTGTAAGGGTGGCAGCCTTCCCAATGGCCAACAAGGTAAGAGGCATTCTTCTCCTTGACCACTAAACTAATGTACTGTGAGCTTTGGATATAGTTATTATAGCAGGGGTTCCCTGAAGACATGAAAGTTATTTCAAGGGTTCCCCCATGTTAAAAAAGTTGAGAAACACTGGAAGGTACTTCAGCCTTCAGTAATTACCTGTGGCCATTTTGCACCAAAAAGAAAGCTGGTGAATGAGTAGATGAGGGACAAATGAACTGAGAAACCTTCAGAAACCATCTGAAGGTTTCTCATCAGGTTTCTCAAGGTTTCTCATCAGATTTCTCCATCAGCTTGCTGAACACTAGAATAACCTGTAGGAACAAAGTTACTGTAATTTTGCTATAGACCATAATACCCACCCACCTTCCCATTTATTGCATTTCTTTAGGAAAACCCTTATAATTTGTTCCAGAAAGATAAACGATACAGAAATGGCCAGCCTTAAGGTGGATGTGACTGGAAACTTCAATCAAGTAAGTGGACTAGAACCTCTAAATCTGGGCTGCCATGCCATATAAGTACATAATGTTAGATTAGTAAGTTTTTGCCAAAAAAATCTCCTTTACCTGTTTGCTAGAAATTTGTTTTTAGGTACTTTACCTTAGTAGGTACCTTACCTTTAGTAATAATATCTTGGTGGTCCCCTTTGCCATTCCACAGCTCCCGATGCCTTCCTCCAAATGCCTTGGAAAGGGCATCAGGAACTTGGAAAAGGGAATTGGGAGCTGTGGAACAGCAAGGGAGACCACTAAGGGTCATGTCTATGGGTCATGTCTATTGCAGTGTGCACTAAGATTTTACCCAACTGGCCATTCAAAAATAATGAGCAAGTACAACTATAGGATTAAATAAATTGCCATTTGGTCAGAATAGTTCAGCAATTGATCAAAAGATTGACAGAATAGATAAACAGAATTTTGGCAAACTTACCTCTAGTAATACCATCTTGGTGGTCTCCCTCACCATTCCACATTTCCTGATATCCTATTCCAAGCTCTTGATGCCTTCTTCCAAAAGCCTTGGAAGAGGGCATCAGTGGCTGTGGAACAATGAGGGAGACCACCATGATTGTTTTTTACTAGAAGTATGTTTGTCATAATGTGTTAGTACTTTGTGCACACCTGTACATGATCCCAAATCCCAACATGTACATGTACCCAAATCCCTTTTAATGGTTCCTACCACCAAGCTCTTTATCCATACCGGACACAATGCCAAATATTGGAGTTGGTTGACCACTGTGGAGGACATACCTGCAATTGGAAGTTTCTCAACAGCCTGACAATTTCTCTTTACTGAATCAGCATTTAGTATTTGTGCTTCTCTTTTACAACTACAGCTTTTCTGCAGAATTTTGTGTAGCAACAGGGTCACTTTAACATGCTCAGCTGCTAAATCTTGACCTCTGCTTGGTTACAGTAACTGTCGGTTTCAACAAATTTTACATTCTTTTTTGTTGTCACATTGACATTACACAGTGAAGACTGACTGACTTGCTCTTTCTCTTTGTAATTTAAGAGCAAATTGGACAGCCACAGTTAAAAGGTTTCCCATTAATTTTATAGAACACAAGGGAGTCTTTATAATGTAAATTGTAAATAAGGCTCGGCACGCCAGACAGTCACACAGAAATGACTTCTACAACACATGAATGAATTCCGGAAAGAGGATCACAAAAGGCAAGATGTTTTAGCTGCACATATATTTGAGCTTAGTGAAGTAGCCAAGGGGGATTTGGAATGGAATTTTCATGTATTTAGATGCAGTATGATGCCCATACACCTAGAGAGGTTCCAATACAATGTGATTGAAAGATGCCAGAGATAACCTGCTAGGGTTGGAGAACCCCTGAAATGCATTTACATCAGCAAAGCTCATTAAAGGTGTACTCCAATCAAACATGAACATTATATATTTAAGGGTAAACCCAGGGCACAAAATATGCATCTCTGTATTCAATAATATATATGTAGTGTAGGTACTTGAATTTGACATTGTATCAGGCTATTGTAGTCCTTGTATTGCAAAGCTCAGAGAGTGGGAGAAAGGGAAGCAGTAAAATGACCCAGTAAGTTCATGGCCAACCTTCAAGCAAGCTGTGAAAAGTAGAGATGATGTTGGAGTTCCCTGCAATTTGGGTTTGGGTCTTTGCCACTCAGCACGTTTATAAACAATAGTGTTTCCTTTGGTTAGGGGCTGTTAGGAGAAGTACCACCCCTGGGACTAGCAGCCAGTTTGGGCGCTCCCCACCTTTCTTTAGCAATTAATTCCCATCAAAGCTCATTCTACATTAGAGATTCTATTGGAAACCACATGAATTTATCCGTCCTTTGAAAGAAGGAGAAAGCAGATCACAGAAGGATGAGTATTTTACTGTAAAGATTCACCTTTTTTTGTTCAAGCTCAGGTTGGCAGGGGGTAGAGGGCAATAAATACCAGATTTAGAGGAAGGGGGTAAATGATGTTGAGCATCATCTGACCCAAAAGGCTAAGGACATCTACTGGTGGAAAAGAAGTTCTAATTGGGAGCAACTACTAAATGAAAAAGAGTATTGCAGCAAAAAAAGTTCCATCCTGCTGATGCACTTTAGCAAACTCGAAATACCAAATAATGCTTGAAATATCCACATTGCAGCTGACAATCTGGGCTGTTTCCATATAACGTTTGCTCGTATTAGTCCCTTTTTTTCCAAGATTTAAGTAAATTTATCCCTTAACATTCCATGGCTTCCCTATATTACAATTTAAATTGAAAAATCAGGAAATGTGTAGGTGGTGCAACGTGGCATCACTATGTTTGTAACAACATGAAATTAGATTTGAATTACAGTTTTTTAAGGTATCACAATGCAAGGTCTTCTTTCAAGGGGAACATAAATACAATGAACCTAATGTTTCTACCATGGAGCTACTTGGTGGTGAGGGGATCAAGAACCTTAAAATCCAGGATATCCCAATAACGTTGGCAGTAGTAATAAGGTAAGCATGGGTTCGAAGGTGGTAACTGATTGTTACTAGTTGCATTTGTGGGGTAAAATAAGATCTGGGGTTCCAGGTAAGGGATAAGGAAGGTGTACGGTTTTACAGGTCTCTTTTTTTGCAATGCAGTGAAGATCCTAGTTAGGAAACTAGTATAGGGGTGTAGCATTTATACAACCCTGGATGGAATTCCTGAAGATGTTGGCCGATGGAGTCTGGCCTAGAGCAAGGCTGTTGTAAATGTATCCTACAGTAGATGTGGTTGTTGATTAGATTAATGAGAAGTATACTCCAGGAACACTTCCATGTTGACCTTTCCAGAAAAGAAAAGACTGGGATACCACTGGAACCTCAATTGCCAAGGAACCCCATTCTGCAAGACTTGTAGACACCATATTTATATGTGCTCAGAAAAAGCCAAATGGCAAAATGATTTTTGATTGATGATTTGAGATTCCTACTCAGATTTGAGATTCCGATGACAGTTGAACGTTGCATAGAATTGACACACAATTGAATAATAATTGTTTCATGCCTTGAAAACCCTGCTTTTCTGAACCTATCTCTGTTGGGAGTTTAAGATTTCTTTATCATTATTAATTTTATATTATTTATTTATTATTCTTTATTAATTTTTTTCAATAGTTGGCTAGATCCATTCCAGGTTTTCTGCATCACCCAAGTTCACCTATGATAATCTATCTTCTCCAGTCTTTGGAAGCTTTAATAAATCAGACCCATTGTAATTGGTGGAGCGAGCACATGTACCTACAGGTGTTATTATCAGGACAGACAGAAAAAACAATCTTTGGCAGATTAAAAAAGCTCCCTTATTTATATATATCATCTGTGTATTTATCTGTTTGCCTTAAGCTCATTTTTAAGGTCTCAATCTTGACGTAACCATTCTTATCCTTGCTGTGTCAATACTTAGTGAGCCTGTAACGTAGAACAAGTTGAACCTCCTATACATCACATTTATTCCAAGTCAATGATTCAGCAGGTAGTGAAGCAAGAATGACAGTGACAGTTCTGCTTTTTGATTCTTAAAAAGCAAGGTCAGCTGTCATATCTCTATCTTGATGGTTACCCTTTAAATTGTTAACTCCGATATTATTCATATGTACGAATTTACATCACGGTTCATTGGATATAATTTTTAGAATTCATTTCATGTACCGCTACTGATTCCCTCTCTCTCTGATCAGTAAAAGGGTCATTATCTTTATACCAGACAATGTTATTTCTGCTGCTGATCAATGCTAATTAGGAATCTCATACAGACCGGCTAATAACACATTACAGTTTGCTTGTCATTTTGCAGATTTGAGTAAAAGTTCAGCTCGCTGTAAAATAATTAATATCAGGTGATACCAGACCATGCTGAGATATAATTTCATAGATAACGCTAAAATGGAGGTTTAATCTCTTGTGCAAAAACCAATAATAAATCTAAAGGAAAAAAGAGCATCTTCAGGTTTAATAAAAGGAAGTGTGTTTCTCGGGGAAAGCCAAATATTGACAAAGCACAGGGCATGTCTGTTTTCATATTTACAGAATAATGGAGTGATGGAACCCTGGTGCAGATAGGGCATCCTCAAATTAGGTGTGGTGTCTTTAGCAGTAGGCAACTAGGTAAAGGTGCCATGGTTTGGCCCTTGGAACATTATGCTTGGGCAAAGATTAAGGACCAGCATGCTATGCATGGGGTCTAGATACAGTTTATTGGGGAGACAAATGTGTTTAGAAAATCCATTCGGTTTTGGGGCATTACAACCACTTTTATTCAGGTCTACTATAACCAATAGGGCTTGAACCAGTATCTTAAATAAATGAAATGGAGCTGTGCCGACATCAATTATCCAATTGTGTGCAAGCCGCATCATCAATGGCCTAAAAGGATTGTCATAGACGTGAAAGATTCGGCGGCAAACATGGTGGCTTGAGTGTGTGCATTGATGATGATTCTGGGATTTGTTATCACTGCATGGTACGGTTTTTGTGTACCACAATCAACAAGTATGCCATGAATATTTATTGATTATGGCAAATGTTTATTCACATTATTAAAACGTAATTCTATTTCTATTTGCGATTGGGTAGGGTTTTATTGCAAAAAGGCACAAGTAATCTCACTTCTGCAATGTAACATACTCTCCATCTCTGATTGATCATCTAACTGCCAAAATCCATGAGCTGTGCATGCGTTTGGTTGCTGGCATAGCTGGCACATCCAGCCTTCCCCTACGGCTGCCAGGACTGAATATAGCTGAATTTCTCCTCGCCTGCATGATTGTCATCCTGGCTTGGTCAATGAAGAAGACGCAGCGTACACACTTCCAATAATTATCGTTGGAAACGAACGACGAACGACCAATCGTCTGAAAATTTTTCACAAAAAAGGTAACCAATGACGCCGACGAACGAGGATTGTTGTTGGAAATGAACCGTCACAGCGGATTTGATTGGCCGATGACCATTCGCTATCTATCTATGTGTACGGTCGTTCAGTGATCGTGCATGTTTCTGCAATACACTTTCTCCTTTACATGTCACTCCCTGCATTGTTCAAGCGATTGTATCTAGCGTGTGTACACTATTGTTGAATTATATTTGAATGATTGTATCATTACAGCTAGTACAGAATTGTGCACAATACGGTCATTCAAATATGTTCGTGCATAATCGTTGATCATTTCTTAATTGTTCATTTTCTAACAATATTTATTGGAAGTGTGTACCTAGCTTAAGATCGAAACAAGAAAGAGAAGAAAGAAGATAATGGTTCCCCCAATGGAACAGGGACAATGAGTTAACATTGACTTTTGTTCTGCTTTAAGGACATTTAGAGGTGTTTTTACCCCTTTTCTCTCCTCTGGATAAACACGTACAAGCTCTGAATGCACTTTTTCAGACATTAAATAAAAATAAAATCAGTGCAAATCAAACCTTGATGTTTTTGCTCCACCGTTTTCCGAGTGCAAGCTTCTTGTGTCATTAATTTCTTCTATACCGCTGTGACACCGTCGCATACAAGCCGTCTTATTAGCTGTTTTATTTACATTCTTCGGATCGTAGGATGATTCTGTTAAACAAATATGTTAAAGTGAATTAAATGTTCTAATCTCTCATTATTCCAAAGAAAACTTATGAGCCTTTCATAATTCACCAGGCGTAACCAGCACATCACTCAATTAGGAGCTCTTGGTATTCCGAACACGAATTGTTTTAGATAATGCAGCCATTGACTTAATGCAGAGTTTGTGTATTCCTATCTCTAATGCACACGGTAACATGTTGATGCAAACATGTGGTGTCCTGTGTTATCCAGTATTCGCGGCGGGAAGTGGCACTGGTTGCTGTGGTAACACATAGAATGTTGAGTGATGAACGTGTTCTAATTGAGCCGAAGTCTGAAAATTACCCGCACTAGGCTCAGGGGTCTGCGACGTCCAGTTGACCAGCCCCTGTCAATCCATCAGCTTGATAGTCATTAGAGAAGTAGTTTGACAAAAGCCAGAGGGCAGCTATCCTCCGTGTCACAGAAATTTCATCCCTATCAAGGGGCAAAAATGTAGCTGTTTTCTTTTTGTTAATTTATTTGTAGGATGCCAAGATATATTTAAAGGACCAGTAAGTACTAAATACAAGCAAAAGAGCTTATAGAAGGACAACTCTATTGAAAAAGCAACTAGTGTGCTGGTAATGTCCAGGAATCTTTTCTGATATGCTGAATACTGGTCATTACTTTTGCCTTTAGTTTAAGGTTCTCATTCTTTTTAGCAGGTTTTGTACAGTTCTTGTGGGTAAAGCCGTGCTTCATGCCTTGTACACAGGGGAGTGGGCTATGACAGAAACACGGAACACTACTTTTTAAAATCTAATTTTCAACTCCCCAAATGAATGTTACTCTTCATACCTCAAAGTACCACTAATTTAAAGGGACTATCCCATTTTATACCTCACAACTATCCCTGATTTAAAGGGACTATCACTTTTCATAGCTCCCAGCTTTCAATGAAATGGAGGGACTGTCACTCTTCATGTCTTCCAACTATCCCTGATTTAGAAGGACTATCACTCTTCATATCTCCTGACTTTGCTAATTTTGAGGTATTCCCCTCCTCATACCTCCCAACTCTCCCAGATTTATAGGGACTATTTCTCTTCATACCTCCCAACTATCCCTGATTTAAAAGGACTACCTATCTTCATACTTACCAACCATCACTGACTTGGAGGAATCCTCCTCATAACTTCCAACTATCCCTGATTTGGAGGAACTATTCACCTTCATACCTCCCAAATGTCCCTGATTTGGATGAACTATCCATCTTCATACCTACCAACCATCACTAATTTGGAGGAATCCTCTTATTAACTTGCAACTGTCCCTGATTTGGAGGGACTATTCATCGTTATACCTCCCAAATGTCCCTGATTTGGAGGGATTGTCCACCTTCATACCTCCCAATTATCCTTTCCAACTACTCAGTTGTCCCTCTTTTTACTATGAAAATGTTTTTTTTCATACTAAACCTCCATCCAGCCTCTAAATTATTCAATGTGGTTTTTTGAAATGCAAATCTAGTTGTGAAGAAAGCATGTGTGCATTTATTTTTAAAGCTCTGGGAGGGTGTGGAAGGGGCATGTAATTTATCTGTATACTTTGAGCTAACAAGTGTCCCTCTTCTCCCTTACCTCAGGAGATTTTCATTTTTAGGGTCTCTTTATTAAAGAAAACCTGAACTGAAAAGGTTGTGTCCAAAAAACAGCAGCCAGAATGCATAGACTAGCCCAGTATTGTCTCTGGTCTCCCTGTAGTTGATCTTTTCCCCATTAGTGGTATACTGCACCTTTTTCTGCATGGTGTCTTGGTTTAGAATTGACCATCTTGGTAGAGGAGCAGGTCTTGGCGTCCTCATGTTCAAGATATCCCTTTGATCACTATTGATTTAAATACTGATGGTTGATTATTTAGAAATCAGCAGCAAGTGAGGTGCAGATGAGGTTTCAGGAAAGAAAACTGGCCCTATGGACAAATCTAACTAAGAACTTCTGAAATGATAGCGATGAGTACTATGAAATGATGTTCACCCTTATTATCCGGTTCTAGAATTGTCTGTTAGCTGTTTGTTTTGCCTCCTCTATTACATAAACCAAGCTGGGCATGTTTATGGAGAAGTCAGAGGACATTTGAAACATACCTTCGTAATGTGGAGTCCTTGAGATGTTATAGCTATTAGAAGTACCACCTAAAAACAAGATTATCTCTCAGAAATGGCAAAATTAAACTCCAACCTTCCCTTCAGTATTGCATAGCTTCTTCTCCTAAGTACTGAAATTGCAAATTTCACTGAACACTATGAGATTAAAACAATGGGCATTGGAAGCTGCAGCAAATCAGATAGAGGCCACCATATTACCTAGATAGTGGATGTCCAGCATCATCTAGCCCTTTGCTTCCAAGTCAAACAGGTCCAAGGCTACCCCATTAATTGTTTGGATTTTTTTTTTTTCAATTATGGATATGAGTGTTACTTATGACAGTCATGTTTTTAGGGAGCAATGAAGAAGCATTCCTCACAACTAGGATCTGTCTGCATTGCATAAAGTATTCTAGATGACAATACTGGGTCTACATAGTATTTGTAATTAATGTTATATACTGTATGTTCCTAACATTTTGATGTTGATGTAGGGGATGGGGATGAACAAAATCAGCTTTAAAGCTCTTCCAAGCCAAAACCTTTAAGATAAGTAGCTATTTGTATTTTCCTGTTCACGCCACCGCTGTCTTGTAAAGGTATCAAAAGAACCAAAAGTGAAGTTGAAATCTCCCCAAAAGGGTCACCAAAATATGCCTTCCCTACTTTATCCAGAAAGAAAAGATGGAGTTGAGCATTAGATGATTTGTCACTTGCTCACACGGCACCACACAACTTTTACTCCAATATTTTTGATTTATTTACTCTGGAAACCAGAATCATTTGAAAGCTCATTACAATGGTATCTGGCTACAGACCGACTGGTAGAATTTACGAACAAAGTGGATCTTGGATGCTTTTAGCTGCCAATGTTAAAGGAACTCTTGAGAAAGAAGTCATGAAGCTCCCTGGAATAAAAAGACATGATGGAAATTATTTAGTGACTTCATCTGTAAATTCTCCTTAGATAATGTCTATTCATCACCAAGAAGAATGACACTCCACTTAATCAGAACTCTGTGACTAAAAGCTTGGGCTAGAAATACTTTCCTGAAGCACTGAGCTGGTACCTAGTAATAAGAGAAGATCTCATTGGTAAAAGCAGGCTATTTTAAACCTTTTCTATCTTCTTTTTGTATAAATAACAATAAATCTTATTTTTCTTCACGTAATGTAAGTCTGAAGTTTGATACGGTGAGATGATTGTCTCATTCTACGGTATTCTGCATTCTATCTTAGATCATAAATCCCTATATTCTATGTCCTGTCCTACATCTTATCCTTTTAAATCATATCCTATACGAGTGGTTATGAAGCAAGTTTTTAGGGGTGTCATGGGCAGGATTATCACCTCGCTGGTATTTCACCTGCAATGCTGATAAAAGGCACATGATTGGATGGTTGATGTCAGCAGAGCTTCCCCTCTTTCACTAAGCTAAGTGAATTATTCTTTGCAAGGAGATAATTCACCTTGGTATGTAAACAGCCAGTATTCCTTTAGTAAATCATCCCCAATGTGTCAAAATGATTAATAGATTTACAGATATAGGTAGCTAAATTTATATGCAAATCCTGACATTTGCTGCAAATCATAGACCACGGATTCACCCAGCCTAAGACTCTGTAATGCTAATTTAGTCCTCCCATCCTGTTGCTGGATCAATATGAAGGATTAAGACTGGAGAGGAGGCAGGGCCAAACTTTACAATCATAGTAAAAGTCAAAATTTGCATATGACTTCAGTTTTTCATATTTCTTGATCTACTGAGCATTTGAATCTGTTTTTCACCAAAGCAGCCAGCCTTGGTTTATGTTCTCACCAGATGCACCATTGAATTAGCCAAGCTCTAACTGGATGTGGAAGGGTATGAACAGGATATAGATTAAGGATAAGATATGATAGAGGATAAAGAAGGTAAGATAAGATAGGATGTATAATACCGGATACTGGTATAAAGGAAAGGTATGGCTCGGCCAGGGTATGATACATATAAAAAGAATATAGGATGCATAGGATTAGATAGTAACAGATATATGGGTCCCAGCACAAAATTTAAATAAAAAATAAACAACAACAAAAAGAACTGATATAACATGGTTATGCCTTATCTGAGCCCTGGCTGTCATGAACCGTTCCCCCTTATCCTGTAATTAGACAGTGATAGGACCATCTCTGAAGCATATTTCTTCTAGCATCATGCTTTGGAGTTAGCACATTAACTGATCAACTCTTTGGTCCTGATTCATTAAAGTTTCCCAAGACTGGAGATAATAGACTATCATGGGAGAATCTGGGTGATATAGCAAACCTGGAATGGATCTGGTCCAGGATTGAAAGCATTTGCCAACTAATAGCAAATAATTTTAAAGAAATTCATTACAGGATTGTTGGATCACCCAGCCTCTCCCATGACAGTCTTGGAGTCTTCTTTGCTGCTTTACTCTCCACCAATCTAAGCTCTGATATAGAGACTGTAGTAGGTAAATGAAAGGAGTGAATGTGCCTAGTGGGGGCAGAGACAGCAATAAAACCTGGCCCTAAGTCTTGGGCCCCTTATAAAGTGTGCAAACAGTGTGTCAAGGGTTTACAAATGTGGACAACGGGAACACGTAATAAGATGCCATTTGGTATACCTAGGCTTTGGCGAGAGCCAGGAGATCATTTCAGTGACTGTTACTTTTGTATAGTGAAAACTTCAGGATATAACAGTATTAGGGATAGGCAACTGTGCCCATGTTTGGTTCTCTTTGAGCTTGGTATTGCTAAGGTCATTGCTTAACATACAAAGCAAGAATTGTTGCAATTGAATGATAGCTAAAGGGTTAGTATCCCCCTAAAAAGTACTTCCTACTTTCAAATTGGACAATAGACTTAGCAATACCAAACCCATAGAAAACCAAACACAGGTGTCTCCTGAGGTACCATGCCATACAAACACCAGCCAAAAGAAACACTGAGTACTTTAGCAGCCATCAAGACATCTGTGTCCCCATTAGCTTGTTTTTAAAAAAGGGTATTTATTACAAGGTAAGCAACCTGCTGCAGCAACCTGAAATATATCCAAACACAGAATAAGCAGCCTACATGATATTTATCCTAAAATATTCCATGTGTGCAGCTTTACCCTCCCCCAGTCTGATCCCTGCTATATTGGCACTGCAGTAGGCAAATTTAGTACTTAAAGTCAACCTATCACCACATTTTTAACATTATCTAAAAAGGTGACTATCCCTAAGTAACGTAAAATGTTTTTTTTTTTAAATATGTAACATCAGTCAGTCTGTGGGCTGCTCCTACTGCACATGCTGAAAATTGGGCATTTGTCAAGGGGTTTTCCTGGAATGTAAAAAACAAAGTGCCACATGTGCAATGAAATTGGCTCCAGTGCCATAGGAAGAAGGAAAAAGATGGCTGCACCCAGTGACCTGATGGTCCCGGGAAGAAGAAGCAAGCCAGGATGGCACAGGGCCTAATGGAATAAGATTTTTTTTATGATTTTAATGCCTGGTGCTAATAAGAGAAAGATAAGAGTGGGTAGAAAGGCAGCATGACTAGGTGCTAGGTGGAGTGGGGTAATGGATTGGTTAAGTTAAGACAAAGGGGATTGTTGAGTGGGTATGTAAGATAGGTGAAATTGGTTAAAGTTCAAGTAAGGGTAAGGAGTGGGAAAGGAGTAAAAAGAAGGTGAAACGTGAAGTAGGGGGTCAGTACCTTTAGACAAAGAAAATGTTGCTTCAGCTGTGTTTAAAAAAAGGTAAAGTACTGGTGCGTAAAAAGGCAATTGTAGGTGAGCAGTTAAGGTCCTCAGGGGACAGCATTAGAAGGGTGGAGAGTCATCTGGATGTGGCATCTCCTTAATGAAAAGGTAATGCCATGGTTTTGATAGTGGTAAAAGGCAGGCTGCAAGTAAGGTTTAATTCCTGAGCCTGTGGCCGTATAATGCAGCTGGAAAAAATAATTTAAAATTGGAATAAATGGGTATGCTGATTATGAAAGTGCAGTTAGTTTTTTTCTATCACGTCTGTTTTTTTCTATACCGCTTATAATATTGCGATAACTGTAGCATGGATTTGTATAGGCCTTTCATTTACAAGACAGTGTGGTCAGAGGTTGTGCACTGCTCTCCGTAGTGAATAAGCAAAATGTAGTTTTCCACTTACACACGTATTTCCTTTACTTTCAGATCATGTCTGGCTCTGCTGTTTCTCGTCGTAAGTGCCTAAACAACCCTGATTCATTTTGTTATATCTGTGGCAGTTATACCATTCCCAGTCAAAGGGCGAACATCAGCACATTTGTAGAGCAAGCCTATTTGGCATTTTTAAAAGGTAAGTTAAACTTGGTGATCAAGATAAGTCTTGGGCCCCTCATAAGGGGGCAAAGACTGTGTTGAGGGTTTACGAATGTGGACAACAGGAACACGTGCTAAGTTGCCATTTGGTATACCTTTGGTTTGGCGAGAGCCAGGAGATAATTTCAGTGACTGTTACTTTTGTATAGTGCAAACTTCAGGATATAACAAGAAAAATAAATAGAGTATCCTAGTCTACCATCGGCTATACGCCCAGTGGGTCATTCAGATGAAACCCCAGTGCCGGTTTTTGTTACACTACCCTCTCTTGAAGAACATGATTATGGTGATGAACTAGGTGACAATAATGATGAAGAGTTTGAAATTGAAGAGGACTTGATCAGCATGAGTTGAGTGATTTAGCACGTGATTTGTGACTATCGAAGAAGGCTTCAGAACTCCTAGCATCAAGACTGGATGAGAAAAACTTACTTGAAAAAGGAATGAAGATATTGTTCTTTCGAACTAGAAAAATTGCATTTCTGCAGTACTTTAGAACTGACAGTGGTTTTGTGTATTGCCATAACATTCCTGGTTTGATCGAGGAATTGGGAATTCAAATCTTTAACTCAACTGAATGGGAACTATTCATCGATAGCTCAAAGCGGAGCTTAAAGTGTGTCCTCCTTCACATTTGCGCTATATTTTTTGTCAGTCCCAATAGGCCATTCAGTTTCTCTTTGTGCAGATTATGCAGATATAAAGAGAGTCATTGAGTTGTTGCAATATCACCAACACAATAGGGTCATCTGTGTTGACCTGAAAATGGTATGCTTCCTTCTTGGTCAGCAACTCGGATACACCGAGTATCCCTGTTATCTGTGCATGTGGGACAGCAGAGCTCGTGAGAGGTATTTGTTGGAAAGGAATTGGCCTCCAAGATCTGCCCTAAAACCAGGTGATCCAAACATTCTACACGGGCCACTTGTTGATAGAAGGAATATTATATTCCCGCCTCTACACATGAAACTGGGTCTGATGAAGCAGTTTGTTAAAGCTTTGCCAACTGAAGGAGAGTGTAAGTACTGAAGTAAGAGTTCAAGTACCTCTTTTTGTCATTTCCTAGCCTGTCATTTGAAAAACTAAAGCCCGGGGTATTTGATGGCCCACAGATTCGGCAGCTCATTAAAGATGAACATTTCATTGGGACAATGTCAGAAGTCGGAAAGAATGCTTGGTTATCATTTAAAGCCATTGTCAAAGACTTTCTTGGAAACACATGAGCAAAAAATTACACAGAAATTGTCCAGAAACTCTTGGAGAGTTACAAAACGCTTGGTTGCAATATGAGCATCAAGGTGAATTTTCTGCATAGCCATCTTTCTAACTTCCCGCAAAACCTTGGTGCAGTCAGTGATAAGCAAGGTAAACGATTCCACTAAGATTTGAAGGTCATGGAAGGACGGTATCAGGGTAGCTGGGATGCACATATGATGGCTGACTATTGTTGAAGCATCTGGCGGGATTGTCCTAACACTGAACACTCCAGGAAAAGCGTACATTTTTACCTTAACCGCTTACCCGATAAATTTTCAAATGTTTTACTTTAAAACAAATGTCATAGAGTAACAATAAATCCTTTGTATGAACAAAATAAATTTAAAAAAACAGTACATTCATGTTATTATTTCATTATTTTTTCATTGTATGTAAAAATTGTGTTTTTTTACAAAAAATTGAGGGTACCCTGTATTGTAAAAACTGGATGTGATAGTAAATAAACTGGGGTCATTTTTGGATTCATCACCCAAAAATTAGGTAAAAACACGTGTAAGTTCTAACTCAACAAAAAATGTGTCCCCCAGTGTAATTTGAATTATAAAGAAAAAGAGGGGTTATGGCAATAAAGCAGCCTTAAAGGTCATTTTCCAAAAAAAATTATAGCATGGTTTTCGTTATTTGGGGAAGGTACAAGGGTAAGGGTGGGGAATGGTGGTTGGGGGTGGAAAAGAAGGAGTAATGGGAAAGTACACTAACATCCTAGCTCCCGAGACAAGTTCTGCTTTAAATTTCTTGCTTTTCATAAAAAATATGAAAAAATTTTCAGCTTTAAGTAAAACAAGAATCCCAGAGAATAGTGGAACATTTGCATACATCTTCTCATCCTTGAACCATGCCAAGTCATTGTTTTAGAAACAAACAGCCACTCCTTGATGAAATGTAAATCTCACCGTGTCAACATTCTGTAAGTTAAAATCAATTTGAATAGTAGGAAACACTTACAAAGACATAACAGAAAAAAATAACAATACCACTCCAGATAGCTCTCAGCATTGTAGGCCATGTTTGCTGACTTAAGATGCTGCATTAAGGCTTCATTTGATTGTCAGTTTTCACAAAGAAACGTATTCCCTTCAATTGTTATGTCATGTTAATGCTAAATGAGAACAGAGAGACCCCCCACTTTCTGTTGTGTCTGAAATTCCAACGGTTACCGCTTTGATATAATGTCTTCTTGAACAATCAAAGTAAATGTGTCAGGGGACTTTTAATCCAATCTGGTGATGAAGCAAAGTATTAAGTGTATTGAGCCATGACAAAGATGTTGATTATAATATACTTCAGCTGTGCTATGTGTTGACCATGAAGGAAAATAAAATAGAAAAATGGAATGTTATTAGCTCCTGATGAGATGAAATTCCTTCGCTATAAATGGCACGCAGTAAAAATTTTTATCAACTATTTTTTTTTTTCCGCCAAGATACTTCCCCCTGTTATTTTCTGTGTTGGTAATGAAGAGTCGGTTAGCGCACAATAGACAGATTCGGTTTAGCACAATAATAATTTTGATGTGTGTTGAGGATTTGGGACAGCCCTGCAAATGACGTGGACCGGTTATTATAGTTTAGTAAGACTGTAATTACTCGGTGGGATGGTATTATACAATATGTAAAGAGTACTTAAAGGAGCTCTAGATTCAAATAGGAGAATTTAATTTAACTACAGCATTGTTTCCCAACCAGGGTTCCTCTAGTTCTTTCTTGAGCAATTTGTGCCCCTTGGGTCAGTTTAAAGAAAACCTATCACCATATCTTTTATATT
Source organism: Pyxicephalus adspersus (assembly GCF_032062135.1). Lineage (NCBI taxonomy): Eukaryota > Metazoa > Chordata > Amphibia > Anura > Pyxicephalidae > Pyxicephalus > Pyxicephalus adspersus. Next base: position 10,137,063 of record NC_092865.1, read on the forward strand.
ATGTTAAAGGATAGCTATCCTTCATTTACAATGAAAAACATTATTTTTTAAACTTTTATTTTTTCCAGGATTTCTACCCTTCCATCTTAACCGCCGCAGTAAACACTAAAAGGAAAACCCACAGCCTCCTGGGATACATACATCACTCAATCTTGGGCATGCAAGGATGGGGCTTTTTATGGAATGTAAAAAAGGAGTGCCGATCTCACACATGGTACTTTCTTTATCATTTTCAGAAACAAAAGATACCCAACCATCTTTCCTGGATTGTAAAAAAACTTTTTTTGGAAGGAGCGTCACCTAATCTTAAGCCTGTGCAGTGAAAGATCTGGGAATATAAGAAGAGTCCGGAAAAAGACATAAAAAGATGACAGCCCCTGGTCTCCAGTCCGCAGTGGAAAGAAGAAAGAAGACTGTATGGTGTGGGATCTACTGGACTCAGATTGCGGAAGGCAATATCCCAGGTGATGTACCTTCTGCAATAGCTGTTCTTAGCTGCCTGATGACTGTCCAGCTGTCATATTTAGCTGAGCATTGCTTGCTGTATATCCTGGTATTAGTGCATTCCCTTGAGTGTACCAGGAATTATTGGACTCTCACACACTTGCGCAGAAGTTATACCATTCAAGATGGCAAAAGATCATAGAGAGATCACGAAAAAAGGGAAGATGGAGGCAATAGAGGAGTAGAGCAGATTTATTTCTGCTTTTAGATTTGTTATGAAGTTTTGAGGGTTTTTTTTTTTTTTTTTTTTGCTGTCTTGGGCGAATTTGGTTTAATTTCCTGTCCTGAGAACAAAACAGGACAAGAAGAGAGAATCTAACTTAATTAAAGAAAATCTCCATTTTGATAGTTGTCACTGGAACAGATGTATCCAAGATCTCCCTTCCATTCTTGTTTCAGTGAAAATTTAAATTTTTTAATTTTTCTGTCTCATGACAATATTAATAATAGAAATAGACTAATAGAAATGAATATAGAGTGAATGTGCCCAGTGGAGACAAAGACAGCAGTAAAAATATGGCAGAGGTTCCCAATTTTGTTGCATTTAGATTGGTTAAATATTAGGAATGGACAATCGTGCCATGTGTTTCCTTCATTATGAGATAGTTACTTATGAGTAGTTACTAAAGTACAATTCAGAGGGTGTTACAATTGGATGGCAGTTTTTAGGGGTGGTACCGCACTAACAATCACCATACAATTGCAACACCCCCTGCTTTGTACTTGAGCAACAACTCTGGCAATACAGAGCTCATAGCAAACCATCACAGTAGTAATCCTGTGCTATTTTCTCATACAAACACCAGTCAACTGGAACTTTGGCCAGTGTGTAATTTATCAGCCCTCAAGAAGCCAGCGTCAGAAGTGTCCCCATTAGGAATTTTTTTTTTTTATAAACAAAGCTTTTTTTTCAAAATAAGCAGTGCTTAGCAAGGAGATCCAAACATAGAATGAACAGCCTACTTACAATTTGTTCCTAAAGTATTCCAGTACAACAAGCAGCTGTCAGGGGGGAGTGGTGGATACAGGCATTTAGTATTTTGGCGTGCGTGATTGGAGATAAGCAGCCAGAACTGTGCGCTTTGCTTTTTTGTTACCTAGATACAATTAGGGAAGCGCACCGAATGTATGGCGGGATTGCTTGGCTACGGTATGGCGAGCAGTTCCGCCAAAGAAAGGCGGTGGGCCAGTCGCTTCAGTGGGACCATAAAGATATTGGGCTATGGATGAAACTGATGTCAGGGCCTAGGCCTGGGGGGTTGCAGTTTTTTTTTGGGGGGGCGGTGGTCAACAGGCACCTGGGTCGCTGGCCGGAAGAAAGAAGGGACTGTGTTGGCTCTTTAATGAAGATGGGTGTAAGTTTGGTAGATTCCGCCACGAGTGTTCAGGCTGTGGAGGCAACCATGGCCTCTCACGCTGTTTCAAGGCAGGCGCTGGCAGAGGGGGAGATGGTGGTGGAAAAGGGGTTGACTCCGGTGAGGGTCGCAAGGATGCGCCCCTTTTTAAGTAAGTACTCTGACAGGGAGGCTGCCAGGGTGTTGGAGGAAGGGTTTTCTGAGGGGTTTTGGATTCCAAGTGCGATGGGAGGAGTGCCAAAGGAGTCTAGGAATCTGAAATCTGCGCTTCGGCACTCGGAGGTGGTAACGGAGAAACTGGCTAAAGAGGTAAGTTTGGGGAGAATGAGTGGGCCGTTTCAGTCGTCGCCGATGGCCGGTTTGGTTGTGTCACCGTTAGGGCTTGTGCCTAAAAAGGAACCAGGTAAGTTTCGGTTGATACATCATTTGTCCTTCCCACCCGGGAAGTCGGTGAACGATGGTATCGACCCGGAATTATGCGCGATGGCTTATACTTCCTTTGACGCGGAAATTTTGTGGGTTAGGAGGTATGGACAGGGGGCACTGCTGGCAAAGGCCGCCTTTCGGTTGCTGCCCGGTAACTTGAAGTGGATGCGGTTGTTGGGCTGAAAGTGGGGTGGAGAGTATTTTGTGGACCGTTGTCTGCCTATGGGGTGTTCAATCTCTTGTGCTCTGTTCGAGAAGTTTAGCACCTTTTTAGATTGGGTGGTACGGACGGTGGCGGAAGTGGATTCAGACATTCACTATTTGGATGACTTTTTGTTAATAGGCCTAGCTGGTAGTTCAGTTTGTAGGGTGTTGTTAGCAGCATTACAACACGTGGCGGAGGGGTTTGGGGTGCCGCTGGAGGCGGAAAAAACGGAAGGACCGGTGACGGTGTAAGCATTTTTGGGAATAGAGCTAGACACGGTGGCCATGGAAAGTCGGCTGCCGCAAGATAAATTGCTAGCTTTGAGGGCAGAAGTGAGGATGGCAGGGGGGAGGCGCAAGATGCGTTTGCAGAAAGTGCACTCTGTTTGGAAAACTCAATTTCGCATGCAGGGTGATAAGGATGTGAAGGGTCTTTTGCATGCGCCTGGCGGCGGCTAAAGCGAGCATGAAAGCGCCGCCACATTTTGTGTGTTTGTCGAAGGAGGTGCGAGCAGAGTTTGTGATCTAGCAATGGTTTTTGGAGTCCTTTAATGGGAGAGCTTTGTGGTTGGAAGGGCCGGTGGATGCGGTGAATCTGGAGCTGTATACTGATGCGGCGGGGGTGGCTGGTTTTGGGGCCTATTTTGGAGGCAAATGGTGCGCAGGGATGTGGCCTAAGGAATGGGTGGAAGGAGGCCTGGTTAGGGATTTAGTGGTTTTGGAACTGTTTCCGATCATACTGGCGGTGGAATTGTGGGGGGCGGAGCTGGCTAATAAAATGGTCAGGTATTATTGCGACAATTTGGGGGTGGTACAGGCTGTTAACAAGTTTTCAGTGTCTTCAGTGCCAGCGGTGGGATTGATGCGGCATTTAGTTCTGACATGTATGCAGCACAACATTTTTGTTTTTGCGGGGCACATTTCGGGGGTGTGCAATGTCATCGCTGATTCTTTGTCTCATTTGCAGTCGTTTCGCGTATTGGCACCAGAGGCGGAGCAATGCGGTTACCCTTGTCCGGGAGAAGTTATGGGGGATTGCGCTGGGATCATCAGAGGTTTGATTCAGCGGTCGGTGAGTGATCAAACTTGGGCAGCGTACTAGGCGGTGTGGAGAGAATGAGAAGGTTTGTGTGCTCAATTGGCAGGTTTGGAGGACAGGGGCGACGTGGTACATGTGCTGTTGTACTGGTTGGGTTAGGGAATTTACGAGGGGCGTGTCGGTGGCAGCAGTTAACAGGCTATTGGCCGGCATGGCCTTGTGGTTCAAGTGGCAGGATCTTACAAAGGAGTTTGTGGTGCGGCAGGCACTGAAGGGGTACAGGAAAGGACAGAGGGTGCCAGATAGGTGGAGGCCGGTGTCATTTGAGTTGTTGCAGCGGGTGGTAAGGCAACTGGAAGAAGTTTGCACAAGCGGATATGAACAAGTTTTGTTTACGGCAGCATTTAGCATAGCGTTCTTTGGGGCGATGCATATTGGGAAATTGGTTAGTCAGACAAAGACACGCCCTGGGGGTATTTTGAGGGAAGATGTGGTATGTTCAGGTAATGAGGTGAGTCTGCGGATTAGGCATTCCAAAACCGATTTAGGGGGTAGTGGTGCGAGTTTTTAGACTGGGAGGTAGGTCAGGGGTCTGCCCTGTGGAGGCTGTGGAAGCGTTGCTGCAGGTTAGGACGCCAGGAGGGGGTCCCCTATTGATACATGAGGATGGGGCCTTTCTGTCCCGTTTTCATTTTATTGCTGTTTTTAGAAGGTGTTTGAGGTTGTTAGGGGTGGATGTGGAAACATTTTCTTCACATTCATTTCGGATTGGAGAGGCTACAAAGGCCGCTAGATGGGGGTTGGGAGAGGAGGCCATTAGACGTTTAGGGCAGTGGGAATCTAGAAGGTTCCATTTGTATAATAGACCTCATTTATTGTAAGGTAGGGTGGCTTGTAAAAGGGGGTGCTTTCAGTGGGGGGTTGAGAAAAGGTGGCAAGGGGGAGCAGTTGTTGTTAATTTTGTTTGTCGTTTTAGGTGATCAGCGCTGCTTGGTGTGGATTATTGGGCACTCGTACATTAGGTGGGGGGCGAGAAGGGCAGAAGTCAGGCCGGAGGGTCGACAGCTGGGTCTCTCCCGGGCTGAGGTGATTGTTCTCTGGATTGGAGTTCGAGGCATGATGTGGAGTAGGATGGTGCCGTAAATATGGAGGTGCATGGCGCTGGATATGCCTCCGAATGTGATCGTGATGCATGCGGGGGGGCAACGATCTGGGGCGCAGGGCGATGAAAGGATTGGTCTGGGACGTGAAGTTGGACATCCTGAGGTTAAGGTTGGAGTTTCCTGAGATGGTGATGGTTTGGTCTGACATTGTGGCTAAGTCTAGTTGGCGAGAACTAGATCAGTTGAAAAGTTAAATAAAGCTAGGGTTAAAGTTAATAAGGAAGTGGGGAGGTTTGTGGCTAGGAATGGTGGCTTAGTGGTGCGTCACAGAGAATTGGAGGAGGATACTTGGCGGTATCTCCAGAGAGATGGTGTTTATTTGAATGATATTGGAACGGATTTCTGGTGTCTTGGATTACAAGATGGTGTGCAGAGAGCAATTTGTGTGTGGAGGGGCGCACGGGTGTGAGGGATCCTGCCTGTGCGCCGTGGCGGTTGAGGCTTGGTGGAAGGTAAGAGTTCTGGGTTAATTATGGTGGGGGGGTACCCAAGTTGGTGGGGACCCCCTCTTTAAGTGGTGAACAGTGGAGGCCCCTGAGGTGGTGCTGTGCTGCTAGGGGCCAGAATGACATGGCGGGATTGGTCATTATTGGAGATGTAATGGTGTTGCGGACTTTACCTTCCGGACCTGCAACCTAGTTGTTGTGGGTACAAATGGTTGGTTCTGTTAGGAATTGGTTTATGGTAAATAAAGGGTTAAGTTATATTTTATATTGATGTTTTTTTAATTGTTAATTTATTTTGTTATTTAATTGTTATTTATTTGTTGCTTATTTTATGTGTATGTTACAGATATATATATATGCAGAGTTAATTTTATGGAAATTGTTGAGTTGTTAATTTATTGTTAAATAAATGGCTGCTTGCCATTTTAAATGCAACAGGTTGCGGTGTGTTGCAAGTGAGAGGAGGGGTGGGATGTAGGTGTGGGGGGAATATTTTGGGGGCAAAGGTACGAGCTACTCCAGTCAAGTACATTAGGTTACATATTTTAAAGCAGGGGTGCCCAAAAGGTGGATCACGATCTACTGGTAGATTGCAGAGCCCTGCCTTTCAAAATAAACTCCACCACGCACAGGAGTTATTAAGTCCTAATACCATTCCACCATGACTGATGATCATTTGAAAGTCTGTTCGAGGCTGGCTACCGGCAACTACTGTCCGGACAATGCAACTTTGGCTGATTCTATTAAGTTTAAGACGTCACTGGAGTAAGGTGATGGCCAAAAATGTACAGAATTGTATTGTGCCATACATGTTCACGCTGTTATGCAAGGTAAACAATATATATTTTAAATATAAAGTATACTCAGTATATATATATATATATATATATATATATATATGTTTAGCAGTTTTTATTGTTGGTAGATCTTTTTGACTTGGTCATTTTAAAAGTAGCCCGCAAGCCAAAAAAGTGTGGGCACCCCTGTTTTAAAGGTTTAGGAAACTTTTATGGTAGAAGTAGGTTAACCCTAACCCTTCGCCCCCCTTATCCATGTTTCTCATTGCCTACCCCTCTGTTCTGTACAAACCTCAATCAGGATGCCCTCTATTAGTTGTCACCACAGCATGTGTCCCCATTTAAATGAAGATTTCTCTATTATTCCTGTTCCAGGGACAAAAGAAATTGTTGAATTTCCCTTAAATTTTAGTTATTTTTATCAGCTGATAACCCTTCCCCTGCTAAAAAAGAAATGGAAAATCGCACAGTTAGCGCTCTGTGTATTCTGTATACAACTAGTAATAATGAGGAATCCTTGGTTATGATGAGCATGTTTCTGTTTTTTTCAGCAGTAGCCAATTTCTCTCTTTTTTTTTGGCTTTTTTTCAGTAATATTCACATTATTTGAAAACAGTAAAACATTCACAGCTACGTTGCATCTAACTTTCTTTCACACAAATAAAAACGATGATAACACATTGATAAAAAAAATAATCCATATTTACAGTGGCTATCTCACATACCTTTCACAAGTCTTTGCTTGTTATTTCTTACATGCTATAAACAGCATGTGAAAGTGAAAAAAAAAATGCAAGTCACAATGACATTTTGCAGAATGATTAATTCACTTTGTGCTCATTGTACGGTGATGATTATCTGCTACAAGTATGAATGCATGCTATATACGGCTGGGGCCAGGAATCCTGATCTTTGATACACAGGGGGCTTGGAGATGGAATGGGAGATTATTATGTATAAAGCCTGGAATATCTGCTGGCATAATGGCATTTGGTGCAATGGGCTTGGTGCAATAGAACACAGTCGCCAGGTTGCTAGAGTTCTTTCAGTGTTTTCTTTTACTTCTTTTCACTCCTATTTTTGTTGCGCAGAAGGGGCTTTCCTGAAATATGCAATAGGATTGGCACTTTTTTCCATGTACAGGAAGTCATGTCACCCGATCCCGCGCCTGTGCATGAGTCCAATCTGCGCCAGGAAGAAAAATTTAGGAGGACCAATTGGACCAGGATGGCAAAGGGGTTAAAAGTGTTCCATTGCAGGTCCTTTAAGTGTAGAGCTTTTTCCCTTGCTCAGATGAGTCAAAAGAGCACATTATTTAAAGTGGGCCTCCCATCAAAATTTCAACATTATGTAAAAGGGTGTTTTATTTTTTATTTATTTTATTCCTTTTTTTAAAGCTCCCGATGCTTCTATTTTTAAGCCATGGCAAAAAGACTGAAGGAAAACCCAAAGCCTCTCTGGATATATACGCCACATATCCCAGGAGGCTGCAGGCTGCTCCTTCTGTGCATGCCCAAGATTGGGAACTGTGTCTCCAGGGGCCTTCTTGAAGTGTGAATAAACAAGTGCACAATCTTACACATGGGCAGAGTGTGATCTGAATGTATTTATTTACTATCTGAGGAAGACAGTCAACATCCTTCCTGCACAGTGTGAGATCGAGTGACGGCATTAAGAATCTTGAATAAAGATGGCTGCATGGCACAGAATGGTGAGCCCCAGAAAAAAGATAGAAGCCAAGAAAGAACTTGATTGCCTGGGCACAGTATGTACATTGATGCAAGTTCCACTTTAAAGGAAGGATAACCCAGTTTACTTTCATACAAGTGTTCTCACAGTAGTCAAATTGGTAATGTTAAAAGAAAGAAATAATAATTTTAACATTTTATTATTAATTTTGTCATGAATGCATGTCCCCCATGGCAGTGCTCAAGTTCCTATTTATTTTGCTTGTGAATAGCTTGTTTATGAGCCATACAAATGACCTGAAAGAAATAACAAGATTCATCCCCTATATACTTCAGTGGGGGTTTACAACACAGTTTGAAAATATTCAAAAACTGTTCAAAGATCTAACCTAATTTATTCATCTCTACATGTAATATGCTCCCACGATACAATTGCAAACAAGGGAGGGGGTAAATTGGGCAATCGTCAAAGCCCCCATCTTTTCCAAGACTTCAAATTGCCAAATAGCAAGGGATGAAGGACATTGGAATTTAGACCCCTACTATTGGCCTAGGGTCCAATTCCCTCTAAAACCATTCCAGTGTGTGGGTAATATGACATCTATTTAACTAAATGATGCATACTTCCGGTGAACACCTGTCTGGACCAAGCAATGTACAATGCTGCAATTGCAGTTAAATGGTCTTTATGGAATCTATTAAACAAATGAAACCATTTTTGTTAAGCAATCAAGAGGTCTTTAGGTATCTGGCATTCCGAGTTTTCTCAAATTCTAAAAACCATTTTAACAGCCATTGGAATCAATTTCCTGACTCCGTGGCCCAGATGTGTCAGCACTAGTACATATGTTTAATTTTTCTTGGGAGGCCATATTACATTTTAGCTCCGTCAATTAATGGACGGCGCTATTAATCTACCATTTATTCTTACAGTCAGCAAATACATTTAACAGTTTAAATTGCGTTAATGCTGGAACAGACTGTAAGGGGAAATTAAATAGTGTTGACAACTGTTGAATTTTCGATGCTAAACACAAATAACGGTCATAACCTTCTTTTGTTTTTTCCTCAAAGTGCATTATTGTAAGTGTATAAAGCATAAGTATGCAAAGGAGGAAGTGTTACCTTCTGAACCCAATTGAAATCAGCATGTCTGCAAGACCTCAGAGTCGTGTAACTTAATCTCCCCATATCTATGTCAAGTCATTGCTGCTGCTTCCTATTTGGAGCTCAAGAGTATTTTAGATGAGAAAAAAAAAAAGTTCAAGACTTGCCCAGCTCAAGGGTTGAATCTCCTGGGGCATTCGCTGAACTTCCGCAAACCATCCAATAAAAAAAATCCATTTATCAGTCATTTACAGCTAAACTTTATTTTTTGTTTTGAAGATAAAAAAACCTTTCCAAGTGAACTATATCTAGTGCAAAAAAATAAAGCCTTTATTGCAGATCCATGCCTGGTTCTTTCCTGTAGATATTAATTTTGGCTTGCCAGCATTTTCTAAAAGTGATTGCGAAGTGAGAGGCATCGCCTTCACTTTAACAACGTCATCAGTCTCAGTGTTGCAATAAGTAGAGCTGCGGGCCATCCATATTATTTAATAGAATTGCCAAAAATAAAACTTGCATTGTAGGGAGGGATGTCTGTAATTTGATCTCAGACACTTCGCAAGGTTTTGGGAAATCAGACGGCTGGTCAGTTATAGAAAGTTCTGCACGAACATACTACTATTCCCAAAGTTAAAAGTTAGAGATGTTTTAACTTTTTTGGAAGATTAAGAAATTGTAGCCTACTGTGCACTGAAATAGAAATCAATTTTAATGAAATGAAGTTTTATAAAAATGGCACGTGTATGATATCTTCATTTTTTATTATCAAAAATTGAGTTGTCCACTATAGTACTATACATTGATAGCATGTATAAAATATGGCAAATGCTCCTATTATCTTATGGAAGGGCTGTTTTTGCAATTAATGTGCTTGCAAAAAGGTATCTTTTATCCAAAATGCAAACAAAAATTTGGCTTGGGATAAATTTTAATCAAAACGGTCTTACTGATGACAGTCGTACTGATGACAGTGCAGGTGTGATGAAATCAGCATGAGGGGTATTGGCGGTACATGGAGCAGCTTGAGCCAGAATCCAATGATGAAAAGGTCACAAGACCCCAAATTATTGGTATGTTCAATCAAAGTGGGTAAAGAAGTTATTATGGGTGTTTTATTTTTTCTCCTGGCAGCTTTTAAGTGGAACTAAACTAAAAGGATATGTGAACAGGCAGGTTCATTATTGCAAAATAAACTTACTGATCTGATCAAAAATTTTAATTAAACTCACCTTTCCTTGCTTCACCACGAGTGCCGTCATCCTCACCCAGTCCAATTCCAGATTCTAGACTTTCTGGATTGGCCAGGGTGCAATGGTGTTACTTCTGCACATGTGCACAGGAGTTAGTTCAATCCTGATAACCCAGGGGTTATGCTACAGGATACACAGCATTGTGCACTGAGCTATGCATCCTTCTGATCTGGCCAATAAAGATGACCAGAAGATCCAGAACATGGAAGAGGACAAGGTGAAGGTGGCAGCACAAGCAGCTAACTTTATTTTTTTTTTTGTGACATCACCTGTCCCTTCTGCAATAAAGGACCTGCCAGTTCGTCGTTTTATAGTGATTAACTTTCATTCCTCTTTAAGAAGAGCATCATGACACTATAAAAACCAGTGCTCAAATAATATAAACTCAAAAAAAAAAAAAAAACCTCAGATGTTCCTGTCACGTATAACAGGGAGGGGGAGGGTAACAGGAAGGTGTATTAACTACTAGGCCTCAAATTACTAGGGAAAAGGGAATGGTCACCCCTTGCAGACACCCTAATCTAGCCCTAACTCCTAACCGTATGAGCATCCCCTGATGGTAGGAATGCTCATACTCAGGAACCTAGTCCCTACTAGCCCTGTAAAGCCCTGGCAGTAGTGGCTGGCTTGAGACTGCTGGTTCCTTCCCCTATGAAGGACCCAGTGTCTCCCTGAGGCCTAGTAAACAACAAAATAACACAAAACACCAATACACCAAAACACCAAAAGTAAAGCAACTTATCTTATAGCAGATATCAACAGGAACAACAGGATGGCTCAACACTCCAGCTATTCACAACCCAGCAGTGAATATCAACCGCACAGCATGAAGTGTGAGGCCAGACTAAATGGAGGAGCAGTAATGACCAGCAGCTGCACCTGATACAAGGGGAGTGCTCATTACAAACAACAACACAGAAACAAGTAAAACCAAAGAGGCTGTCAGATAATCACACATGCAGCTTGTCTGACAGATCCTCAAACTTCTGTCACGGAAGGGACCGTGACAGTTCCTAAAACAAGGAGATTATGATATCTACTGAGTTACTCCAACATCAATTTGCCTACGTTGCCTTAATATTGTCTATTCTCATTACACATCAGATATTTTCAGCTTGGGCCTAATTGCGTCTTGCTGTTTGTTGAAGGTTGCTGAAGATTAACACTGGGTGCTGTTTGTATGTTGACAGCTCCGTGACTTGCACTTGTTCCTCATTTAAAGTGAGTGGGATCTAATTAATCCTTTTTTATCCCAGAGCTGCCTTTTCCGTGTCTTGGCGCTGAGTGGGAAGTGAATAATGATTGTGTTCTTGATGATAAAAAAAACAGCTTTGTCTCTTCGACTAGTCACTGCATTGATTATATGTGACAGTTTCACTTTGGACCGCCATGCAGATGTGCTGTTGAGGGAAGTCCATGCAGTCCCAATGTTGTCAAAGAACTGACAGCTTGTGAAATACTTTTTTCAGCTCTGAAATTGCTGTGTTAAAAACTGGAAACTAGGTGTAAGCGAGACCTCTAAAAAATATTTGACTTATAACTGCGGGATAATTGAGCAAAAGGCACACTAGGCATGTTCTCATAGCTTGATAAGTTTACAAAGATTACTTAACTGCAGTGAAAGGACTTTAGGCTGACTGTACTGGAAGGACTTTGGATTGATTGCACTGGGAGGACTTTGAATTGACTTCACTGGAAGGACTTTGGGCTGACTGGAGTAGAAGAACTTTGGACACAGTTGATAATTTTTTTTATTATTTAAGAACTTATCTCACAAGGTTTAGTATTATCCCTTAAATATTTCATGGCCACAGCCATAGAAAACCTTTGGCACAATTAGGACGTGTCTATAGGCATTGGAGACAAAGAGGTGGCTTTTTCCTAATAATTATTGGCCACACATTTTTCTCTAAATTATCAGTAGAAAAAGACATCAGATAGGTTCACAATATTCACAGGCTGGAAAAAAACATATAAATGTCCCGCTTGGAGAGACAGAACCAGTAAGGGGCGCTATGGCTTGCTCAATGGTCATGTAAGCCCTAAGAAGGGTCAATGCGCAGAATCTAAGCAAAAGCCTGGCCTTCTTCAGAGCCTCTGGAGGTGAAAAAAGTTTTCCTGCAGATTGTTACCAGGTTGCAGTCCTTTGGGTACACCAGGGAGGGCAGAACAATGTGTGGTACCGAGACAGTAGGCATAAGAATAGAACACAGATGACACGGGGGTCACAGAGGGAAACACAGAAGACAGGGAAGAGACTGGAGGAAAGGATGACATGGTGGCCAACAAAGACATAAAGGAATGCAGGAGACACAGGAAACACTGGAACAGCTGGGGAACAACAGACTGGATGACAATGGGTTAGCACAGGCGCTTGACCGGGTAACACTTAATCAGGTAATAGGTTAATAGGAAAAGGTTCAGCAGAGCTATGGGCTTGAAGGTAATGAAGACAGTGTCTGAGTCAGCTCAATAGCCAGGGACTATAAAGTGGCTATCTCCTTATTGGCCGGCGGGAGGGGCAATGCTGATTAAACTTGGAAGCGCTATAAAAAAGGAGGAGGTAAGTGTGACAGGCTCCTTGTGATGTGTATACCTCTCCAAGTCTATAATAACAGTGATCTCATTAGGCTGATATCCAGGTACATACATTACTTTTTAAATGTACTAATCAATACAGGGCTGCATGAATGTGAATCTTTCATATCTTCTTTGAATTCAGCTTTAAATTAAAAAAAATGCCTGTAGGAAGACCTCCTAGATCTAGCTGAAATGTTGGTACAAATTTCTCCATTTCTCTTTCCAAATTTGTCTTTTTTTCCCCCGAGTTCTCCTATTCCTTTGCTGTGATTGACAGGATATTTTTTGATTACTGCATCTGAAGAGTGATATACAGTGTTTATATGTGGAAAATGCATTTTCTTGGCTCTGACATACTTTATTGTCAAGTGAGCAAGCAATATGCATTTCCATTCCACCCAGCCATGGACTGATTCTCCGGGAGACATCGATGTTATTCTCAGTTTTATCCCAGAGTATATTTTCATTTAAAAGGTGTCAGGTCTTATCATAGAAGGCGAATTGAGCATGGCTGAATTACAAACGATATTTGCTGTGTGCTTCGTTCTGGCCTTCAATAGCTTGACTTTATATTAATATATATCAATTGCTTTTTGACATGTGAACTGACAGTTCGTCAACCAGTATTGTGTCTCGTTTGCTTCGGTAGGCCAATCCTGCTGCCCATATTTCAACCTCTTGCCGGTCATTGACATCTTCCACTTTGGAGCTGCTGAAATATTGTCAGCAATATAAATATGTTATTGTCGCAGATTTGATTTAATGTTTTTATATCACACAAGATGCAAAACAGCTAGGTCTGTATGCAAGGAAGGATAAGACGTTGAGCAATTCATTAAAGAGGCAACTCGAGTGCTCAGCTGTAATGATCATGTTGATACAGGACGTACAAGAGGGTAGTTCTGGGATCTGCATGGTTCTACCATATACAAACAAATGCCAACAAATACAACAATAAATTGTAAATTATAGAGATGATATTTTCATTTATACATTAATATACTGCTGGAGGAAAGCTTCACATATCCTTGTGTGTATAAGGAAGGCTTCTATATTTTTTATTTAATTTAAAAGGTCTCATTAGCTTTGGCTAATAAGCAATGATAATATAGTTTGCATGATAATTATGGCCATTGATGGTAGTGCTGAAATGTTTCATTTAAAGGGCAGTGAATGTATATTTTCAGTGGGAACAGATTTCAAATTATTATTGTGAAATCTTCCTCAAAGTCATTTTTGATGGGTCTTGGGTTTTACTTCTTTGCTATTACTTGTTATTGTGGGGTTATTCTATGGACAGATTTGAGAGCAACCCTGTATAATAAGGAATGTCTAGAAGATGAGGGGACTCCACAGGGCTTTCAATGGCTGTTTGAATTAGTCCAAGAAGGGATTTGGATATTACCTGGGAATATGAGTAAGCTGGATAGTTGTTAATGGCATTCACACCAAGGCAGCTTCTTCTGTACACATGCCTGAGAGATCGGGTGAAGTTTCCACCTCTTTGTTTCATTGTGAAATCAGGGAGGCAAAGGAACAACCCAAAGCCATCTGGAATACTTGACAGAAATATCCTGCGAGGCTTAGGGCTTCACATTCAGACTTTACCATTTGCAACTTTAGATCCCCTGCTTCATTCTACATACTCAACACTTGAAATAGGAGGTGTAAGGATGATCATGTGGTTAGGTTTTGGGTTGAACTTGGCCATGTTTGGTGAACTATAAAAAGTCACAGCACAGTCAGTGCTTTGTAAAAATGTACAATAAACAAATGAGAAAAAACAACAATAAAATAAAATAATTTCCATGGCATCCAACCACATCTCTTTTATTGTCTAACACCGAAGCTTCCCCTCTTCATCAAAATTAAATGTAATAAAAATTACCAAATAAATCCTGTTTTAATTATTTACCTGATTTCAGATCCAGTGACATCATCCTTTAGGTCCCTTTCAGACTTATGTACAAAAACTGCACATTTACATGTTCCCGTACATAGCAAACTGCTGGTATGTCTCCAGGAGCAGCAAACTGGCAGGCAGCAAGCAAGAGAGGTCACACGCCAGGGGTCAATTACCAGGGTTCCAGGAGACAGGCACAAGAAACACAGGAGACACTGGAAGCAACAGGAGGCACAGGTGATACAGGAATATCCACAGACAGACAGGAACTGAAACAGCACAGGGAAGTTGGCTGGAAACCAACAGGCTGGACAACAAGGGGTTAACGCAGGAGCTGGACAGAGGAAACACTGAATTAACCAATGGGTGTACAGGAAGTGCTTAACAGAGCTAGGGGCTCGGCACTAATGGAGACACGTTGCACAAACACTGAATGCTGTGTCTGAGCTAGCTATATAGCCAGGGATGGTTAAGAGGCTATTTCCTGATTGGCCAGCGAAGCTGATAAAGCTTGCTAGCGTAGGCACGCCCAGAGTCAGAACTGCCCTCATGCGCAGGAAAGAGGCGTCTGTGCTTTAATGGGGAAGAGGTAAGTGTGACAGACTGCCAATGAACCAAAATAAAACATGTACATTTTCTAACGCACCCTACTATAATCATTTGGCTGTTGTGATAGGCTATAATATATTGACACTGGGGTCACTTTTGCAAGGTGCGATGAAGTGCCACTCAACATGAATGGCAGCACAGAGAACAACTGAAAGTACATTACTATACAATGTAGTAACAAATGGTAAAATGTACATTTATGAATTACCCACATGCAAGGATGTGAAGCCACCCTAAAACAGAGCTTTTACTGCCTGACCCTAACTTTAACATTTGCCTAACCCTTAACTTATTGTAGCCTTTAGCAATGATAGATATTTTATGGAAGATAACGCAGCAGCAACATATTACTTAAAATATATATATGCTTAATATATAAATACTATAAACTTTAATGATTTAATGAATTAACAGTTTTCTCCATTGTCTGCCTATCTTCCCTTCCAGCACCATGTCTCAGGTGGCCAGTGTCTATATAAACAGTATATATATATATATATATATATATATATTTATGTATTGACACAGATGGAACTGCCCAAATTCTAAATACTCAAAAGGGTGAGAAGTATTCTAATGAGAACATATGACGCGTACACATTTCAAATGATCAGAACCTCTAATGAGCGCTGTCCCTAAGATCATTATTTTTCAGCATACAAAATCATTATGTAAAGAGTATTAAATCCGTAAAAAGGTCACCTTGATTGTCCGGAAGAGCAGAAATGGATGAGAATGGAAGTGGATTATGTGTGACAGGTAGAAGTTACAGCTGACAGCATCAGATAGAGAGAAGTGACTGAACAAGAGAGATAACACAACCACAATGTGCATTGCAGAAAATTGGTGCAGTAGGGGGGACATGTTTTTTTTTTTTAACAAATGTATACATTTAACTAATGTATGTTTAAAAAGGAAACCAGTACATTGTCCTGTCTGAGATTACATGATATTATCATAGTCAAAAAGAACTGAAAAATTATTTAAAAAAATTAGTTGTAGTTTAAAGCAAGCTTATAACCATAAAAATGTCCCTTCCACAACATTCACTCATTTTCATTTGCATGCATTTAAAAAGATTAAAAATATTGTGATAAAATGGGTATTATAATTATTATCATAAGTATTATTGTGAAAGCGTGAGTCATGTGATCTCATCTGAAGCAAGGGATTAAAATTCACACAGAGCCGCTGACTGTCTGATCCTTTCCTATGGAGGTTTTAAAATTTGCCTTTTTTTAAAAGCAAACTCATATATGAAGGAAAGCTAATGCATTTTGGAGGTGAAAGGCACCCTTTTAATAAGGCTTCTGGGAATAAATTCTATGTAGGGCATGTATTTGCTCAAAATAGGTTAAAACCATTACACACTAACATCATGGCTTTATGCTTAAAATTTTAGGGTAAAACAGCCAATACATTTTGGGGGTAAATTAACCCCACTTTAATATATATATATGTGTGTGTATTCTGGAATCCAAGACCCTTGGGTGTGGTGCTGTTGCTTTTCTAAATTCCTGGATATCAAATTTTTTCTATGAGCATTCAAACCAAAGCTAATCTAGCCTATAGAATAGATTGTACTCCATACTGTGCACTCATGCTGAGTGTACATTCAGTCCTCCTCCCAATCCAAACTCTGTGGACAGGTATGCAAACAGGAGTTGAACCATCAACTGAACTACATGAGTTGCAGGAACATTTGTTTTTGGCTATTTGTGCAAATGAGCAAGTGTTCTTAATATACAACTAAAGCTCCACTTGAGGCTGAAAATTGGAAATCAGACAGGTGCTAATTGCAGAAAGTCACAGGTGATGACCCTTTTGCATTAACTATTCCTACCTGCCTGATTGCCAAGTCAAATTTGGCTGTTTTGGGGATGAGAAAGAAAAGACGGTAGATTGTGATGGCACCTGTCCTGAAATGATGACAGGTTAGTATCAAGTAGGTTTAGTACCAATTTAAAGCACACCTGAACTCTGAAGATCTTTTTTCAATAAAAGGTATTGGAAGGTTCGCCTACATACTTTTCTAGGAAGACCCGTTGCTCAGATATTTGGACTTTTTGCCAGTTTACAGCAAAAAGGGGGAATATCTTGGGAATGGGAAGAGCACGTTGTCTCAGAGGTTATCACTCTGCAGATCTAGGGCCCAGGTTCAAATCTCGGCCAGGACACTATCTGCATGGAGTTTGTAGGTAAGCCCAGCACCGATTACAGATTGCCTGCAAAAAACTACAAAAAACTAAAGAGATGAATAGAAAACCAATCACATTTTCTCTCTTTTTTGGACAACATGTGTCTAACCCTGTACTGCTTTCGTCAATACTAAAAAAATAAAATACTTTGGAGTTTTTAATTCATTTTGGAAAATCTCACATAAAAGAAAACACAGGTGTGTTTGGTGTCTAAAAAAACTTATGCATCTTTATCCTTTCTTTGAAGGGTAATTTTTTCCTAAAGGCCCCTTCGATGCCGGCACCACTCAGTAGATTCTTCATTTCTACCCAGTGCGTCCCCGTGTGTATGGGACGGGAGGGGGTGGAATCTGAGCATACTGTTTGGCAGCTACATCATTAAATGTAGAAAATGGATTTTGATGGCATACGTCTAAAGAAAGAGACAACTTAGTATTTGTTACCTTGTGACAGCAAATGAAATTGGAATTTATTGCCTGGGCCTTAATATTAAAATTCCTAATGTGACAGCAATTGAATTACTAGATCATTTTGCAGCGTTTATGTCATCTGCCTCTTTACCAGTAAGAAGTATAAATGTTAATGATTGCTAGTCTCCCGTCCGGATGGAAGTAGACCATTACGGGGCCATTTAGACAGAGGCGGGCTAGATTTATGCCTGACTTGTTAGCAAAGGAAATTGAACCGTTTAAAGATTAAAAAAAAAAATCTGAAGTGTTTTCCCATAAGTGCTTTTTGTCTTTTTATGTTCAAGGTGGACAATAAATGCATTACAAAATAGCTTACAAGTATTATTGTGGTTCCATATAAACTGAGAACAATAAATTAGCAGTGCATACTACATTGTACAGTACTATTGTGACATGCTGAGTGTATTGTACGTGTCATTGCAAAAATGTACAACACAAGGAAAAGCAATGCTTTTGTGGAGCATGATAACAAGTTAATGTCGAACTCAGGGCTAATATTTTTAATTAAATCCCCGGCTTGTACAAAAGAGGAAAAATGCTCTGGCTGTAACACTTACCTTACCTTGTTCTTTAGCACAAAATGTCCTCATTGTCACCCAGTCCAGAAAATGAAGGGCTCTATTCTAAGTACAGGAGTTATAGTGCTCTCACTGTATCACTAAAGACCACCCAGCACAGAGAGCAGAATAAGTAGTAAATGAACCTGCAGAATCATGTGACGTTCTTGAAGACTTCATACAATTTGGAAAAAAACAAAAACACACTGGAGGATTTTCCCCCAAATGCTCCTTCTATGAAGTCCTTCACTAATAGACTTTTTGGATCTCCAGTGCTACCTCACACATGAGCCATTGCTTAGAGTATTAATGCAAAGCCAGGGTGTTTGAGAACTACCCCTAAGCGTATACCATCAAGCTGCCAGGACCCACAGAAGAATGCTGTTGAGAGTGGCAACATAATGGAAAGGAAATGTATGCAACATGATGGAACAAAACCCGTACAAAAAAGAAGGGAAAAATGCTGGTATCGGGGAGGAAGGTAAACCTTCAAATGAGCTTTAAAAATTGGGCAAGTGTGCATGAAAGTGGACCCTATCTGCCACCAGACCTCTCCTTTATATATTCTGTTTTAAATGAATCTCACTCTGCAGGTCATATTGGTTATAAAAGACCCTGGGAAACAGCTTTAAAGTTTTTCTCTGGAATTCTCTGACTCTCAGTGAGAATATTTGTACCATTGCACACATAAATGATCCATCAGTACCAAATTACAAAAAACACCCTATAAGATCCTGACCCCCAAAGGTATGTCATGTCAGATCGAATACACAAACATACAGGGCATACAGGTGAAAAGTGAAAGCTAGAAACCTCGTTATTACCTTTACATATACTTAATGTGCCCCACAATCTGATCCCTGTCGACAACCCCCTTGTTTTGGGGATGGCATACTAAGATCCTTGATGTTTATCTGATGGAAGAATCTAGGTCAATTTCTCAAGATGCATGTGATACATTTACTCCTAACCATTTTTTATTTCATATAAAAGATTCATACAAAAATTTTGTATTCGTAGTAGAATTCATGCATAATTACATAACATTCAATTATGTTTCCTACACTATTGTTTTCTTTTTTCTTTCAAGGATTTACTATATGATGCTTTGGTGATGTTTATGTTAAATATTTGTTTCAATATATGATATCTTGTTCTATACAGACCACACAGTCCCAACCATACCACTGAGGAAGCCAAGGTAGGTGAAACGCGTCGGGTGAATAAGACTAAAACTGTTCTAAACTACTGTAGTTGTTCTGTGTATAGTATGGATATCCCAACCCCATGATTATACAATGGGCGAGGGATCTACTAATTGAATGTTATGTAATAATGTATGAATTCTACTACAAATACAAAATTATTATTTAAAAATTATCCTAAAACCCTTTCTGTTATTCTTTCTTCTTTTATATGTTTACCCAATTATTGGGTGGCTATTACTTTATGATAAAAGATAAAACCTCCACTTAAATTTTCTATTTCATTTTTAATCAAAGGGGAAGGACAACTACTAAGAACAGTTTCACCAAACTGACCATGAAAGTAAGGCCATTTTCACACTTGCACTGGAAAAATCATCCAGTTAGCTGCTCTCAGGTGCAGCAAACTGCACCGCAGGTTAATGAGTTTGCACTCGTTGCCCATTGCTCCACGTTGTGGTTGTGGCTCGGTTATAACTTCTAATAAGGAAAAACAACCAGTGCCATGTTCCACTATACCTTCAGTTGCTTGCAAATACATGCACAAAATAATTCTCAACAACGGCTGGGAAGGTGGTTGAGCCTGTGGAAGAATGTTGCGGTTAAATAGAAGTCTAAGCCCTAAGAAATGCAACACAGACAAAAATAATTTTTTTCTAGTAAAATAGGAAAAGTCTCGATCATCTGTCATTTTTTTCTTCCTCTAGTGAAACCATTGACACCAGGATAGAAGGAGAAGGAAACATTTTCAATCTGAGCCAAAGGTAGCAGTTATACCTTCTCCACCCTTTCCAGCACTTTTTTATTATGTCAACATTTTCGTTTTAAGAAAGTGTAGTTTTCCTTTAAAAAGAACCAAAAGCTGAAACACAATTAGGTTGATTTGCCTTGTTTACAGGTGTATATTTGCACTGAGCCATGGGAAAATTCGACAATACAAGAAATTAATCTTTTTTTTTTTCCTGCTGAAAAATTAATTTGAAAGGAGGAGTTGAATAAAGCCCAATGGTTTCTAAGAGTGAGAAATTATCACAAGTCATAAATAGCTGACAGGATCCATGCTCTCGTGGGGGCCTTTTAAATGTTTTATTTTCATGAACAATTAAATTGCGGAGGATTACAGTAAGTGCAGACATTCCATGCAGCTGTAAATGATTAATGAAGTGCTCTTATCACAAAGATTATTCATTTTAGAGAGCAGGATGAACCTCGTTATAAGGTCATCGTGGCTGCCAGCTGTATTTACGGGTCGATCGTGTGACCCGCAACGGTGAGGTGTTTTCCTGGTTTTAAGCCAGTGTATCTTTACTGGAACACTATTCCCAATCAAAGATTTCTTTTTAAAAATTTATTGATCTAAGAAAGCCACTAGTTACATTTCAGATGTACTGAACTAATTATCTTTTGATTGTTAGTAGTGTAACATCATAAAAAGGAAACCATTTTAGAACCGCAGTCTAGAGTTGACGCTTGAAAAGTAAGAGCAGTCGGTAGATTAGACTTGCTGTCCAGTATGGCTGCTCAAACTTAGCCCATAGGAGATTTTTTTAGTTAATGTCAACTGGCTTGCAGGCCTCAGGACCCAGTGGAGGGACTGACCAACCCAAAATGATGATGATGATGATGATGATGATGAATACAAGAATGTTGTTCTAGTATGTATGCCAAAGATTACAGAGCAGCTATTAAATTATCTATAGCCTAAACTTTTTGTTTTTTTTGGAGATAGTAAAGAAGGGTCGTTTAAAACATGTGTTTATTTTTGTATGGATTGATTTCTATTCACCTTCAGCCCCAAGGATGTAACAAGAATTGAGAGGCGTTATCTACAAAGTAATGAGAATTCATAAAAAAAGGTGTCCCCATTGGATGATTTACCCTTACTATTGTTATTGTGCCAATAGCGAAAATTTTGATTTTCCATTCATTTAGTCCTTAATGACAATGGTCAACAGGACAAACAGAGAGAGTAAAAGATAATAGGAACATCACAATATTGTATGTATGATAGATTTCAAGCAATCCTAGCTAAAAGTAGTAAATGTACTATGCACTTGTTTGGTGTTTGATCAGTAAAAGATCATTTTTTACTAAAATATCCAATTTAAACATACAACATTAAACAAAAGGTGGTTTGATTTCAATATAACAACCAACCAATGTCCAAGAAAGAAACCTTGCTGGATCAATTCCCAAATCATTTATACATACAATTGGTTGGATGGATTGAGTTTATTAATTTGATGCGGTCATATAATTTGAAAATATTGCACAGCGTATTTTACTTATTGCTGATCAGTCATGGTCATAAACAAAAGAGTATCTTAGAGTGCATAGTTGGTGCCAGGTTAGAAAAGACATTTCCATTAACTGAAGACTGGAAAATCCTTGCTTGGTCCGACCATTGGCCAATGCTGTTGGGACGTGCATTCTGTAAGGTCTAAAATATTTGAACAATGTGCATGTTATTGTAGCTTATCAAGCAGATTAAAAAGTATGGTTGGCTCTGAGGTTAGCACTACGGCCTTTACAGTGGTAGGGCCCAGGTTTGAATCTCAGCCAGGTCACGATCTACAGGAAGTTTGTGTGTTCTCCCCGTGTTTCTTTGGGTTTCCTTAGGGTTCTCCGGTTTCCTCCCACATCCCAAAATCATACAGTTAGGTTAACTGGCTTCTGTTTGATATTGGCCTTAGACTGTGTTAATGACATATGACTATGGTAGGGACATTAGATTGGGAGCTCCTTTGAGGGACAGTTAGTAGATACAATACCTCCTACCTTATCTCTTCCACCAGATGTCTTTCATACGCATGGGATGCGTGGGCATCTTTTCTAAGTCACACTCACATTTGGTAGCAATCTTGCACATGTATCAAGTTGTAATTAATGCTGAACTTTTATTCATACAACACTGAATTTGCCATTTTGTATTACTGGTTGTCTTTTCATTTGAATCTCTTTTCAACTAAACTCAAGAACAGAAAAATTAAATCATTGCAGCTTACCAGTCTTTAGATATGGTAGTTGCATAAGTTTTCATTTCTGGCCTAACAATGTGTTAAGCAAGAACACAAAAAAGATGTGGATTGTGCCAGAAATTTGGTGTCCTTGTGAGCTGAACAGAAAACATAAAAAATAATTCTCTTTTTTCTGTAATGTAATAATCTCCCACCCCAGCATAATGGAAATGAACAATGGAAAACATAGAGAAAGTTGCATGCCTTTAAAGATATTGTGAGTTTTATTTGAATATGGCAATATAGTTTTTTCCCACTGATCCCTGATAAATCATTTTTCTCAGGCTTTGATACCTAAAAATTATTTCAAGGTTTCCTTGGGGGGGAAATTTTTGAGAAATGCCACCTTAAAATATTTACTATTCTTTGAGCATCATTTCAATGCAATAGCCTACCTAGTGTTGGTAAAGGCCATGTCTGCTTATATATTTGTACCTTTTTTATAGGATACAAAACTATATTATAGAATAAAGACCTTGTCTAAAGATGACTCTTTACAAACTGACCTGGATGAATTAGTTGATTGGACAACTGCAAGTAGTACTAAAAATATAAATGTATAGCTTTGGGGTCTAAGAACATGCATCTTACAATCCTGAGCAAGTAACTAGGTCAATCAGTGACGAAGAAGAATGTGTGTGTCCTGGTAGATTGTAGTCTTTAAAATAACATATAAAAGCTAATCTGCAGCTATATATATATATTACAAAAATAAATGAGCAATAATATTATTACAAATATTAGTTTTGTGTGCACATTATTGGATGGCTGAAGACTAAAAAATAAATGAATTACCCCCCTGAAGAATGAGTTTGTGACTTTGTTGTAAATTTCTTTAGTAAATGCTGTAGAAGTGGATCTTTGGATCAACTGCACACATAGGCTTCTATCTAGAATATGCAGGCTTTCTAGTATGTTTATATACTAGTGTTTTTTTGTTTTGTTTTTTTAAATCTGACTAATAATGTAAATTAACCCTATCCTATTATGTGTCACTTCCCCCACCTCCTAGATTGTAAGCTCTTCGGGGCAGGGTCCTCTCCTCCTCCTGTGTCACTCTCTGTATCTGTCTGTCATTTGCAACCCTATTTAATGTACAGCACAGTGTAATTTGTTGACATTATATAAATCCTGTTTATTATTATTATTAATAATAATAATACTAATAAAAATTGTAGTAGTAAAAATTCATAATAAATACTGGTGTGAGCTGTATTCATTGTAAATGTATACACTAACATCAGAGCCACCTAGTGGACTAATTTGGATTGACACTTACATTTAAAATTTTGTATTCCCAAACTAACTTTCATGTTTTCCAATCTCCCCTACATTTGTGGTGACGATACTATATTCAGTAGCTTGAAAATAACTCAAAAACTTGGCATTCATAAACTTCAATCCAAATCGATCGAATGAGAGGTATAATTAAATTGCTTTTCAAAGAAATGTTGATATTGAATCAGCCAAATTTTCTTAGATGAATTTTGAAGCCTATCACTAGCTAATATTATTCTATGATACTAAATCCAATTTAGGAATGTCACACCAAGTATTTACTTTTGTTGCACTTTTATGGTGACAAGAGGAATGCATGGAGACAGATATTAAAATCAATCTAAACCCAACACCAAAGACAGGAATACATTGCGGTCAGCCATGGTGTGTGCAGTTCATCCATCAGTTGCAAGATGTAGCAGCAGATACAGAGCTGCCCAATTATTGTCCTCATGGACCCGTACTTGCCAGGTTTTTGTAGCATATTGTGCCCTGACATGTGTAGGTAATCAGCTATTTACAGGTTGATTCAGTAAAGAGATAAGAATCTGACAGGTCATAGGTCATGGAGGACTGGGATGTATTGTCTTGGACCGGACACAACAAAATAACAATGGCTTCATTTCAGATAGCTTGTGTAGTCTTTTTCTATTCCTGTGCAGCTTGTAGAAGATGATATAGTAGTTGAAACCCCAAAAACAAAAAATCCTATGTGTGATTTAGCATGTACTCCTAAATTTAAAGGACTTTAAAATATATAGTTTTTTTAATTAAAAATCTGAAGTCCAATTGCCAGCTAAATACACCAATGAAAAGCATACTTTGGGACCAAGTGATTCCACATGGCTCCCAATGACTGGCACCTTGAAAACCGCCCAGTCACTCGCACCTTGTGCATTGCAATACAAGAAAAAAAGTTAGGGGTGGAACTGCCAGGGAGTTTAAAAAGCTTACCTGGTAAGTAGTGACCACGGCGTCCTCCAGAGGTGCCCGGTATCTGCTTCCCCTGGCGATGCTGGCCGGGCATCTGTGTAACCTGGCGATGCCCAGCCGGCGTCTGCGTGCCCGGCATGTGAACATTGGGGACACGAGGCCAGGGGAAGCAGATGCCGGCCGGGGATCTGTGTGCGAGCATGTGGCTGGGGCGGAGCCATGCATCTGGGAGGCGGGACCAGGCTGGAAATTTAAAATATATAGGTATTTTTAAATGTACTGCTTTTACATTTCAAAATACTTAATATTCATGTAAAACAAAACAAATATTTATTTTTGGAGTGGTGGAAATATAAATAGATTCAAATTGAATGCTCTTCAATAGGGCATTTTGCCAACCCCAGACTGTAATAAATAAGGAAAAACAGGGTTTTTTTTTTAGCAAGATATATTATTGTATTGTTTCAATGATAATCTTCTCATAGACAATACAAATTTTTACCTGTAAATCAATGGTCTTGTAGGGTCATAATAATAATAATATTAATAATATTAGATAGGCCGTAAGGCACAAGATATCAACCATCTCAACATATAGGGTTTGTATATATATAGAGCATCATACACTCGGAGTGTACAGCATACAGTAAACAGAAGAGAATCACATACATGAGACCTGTGGTAACCAACGTATTTCGCCCGATTAAGGCTTTCTCAGAGGTGACGGTATGTTTTCGTTGCAAAAGCATATGCTGGATACAGTATTATCCATATGCGGTAGGTCTTACTAGTGGTTGATATGACTCTCACAAGTCACACTGGTGCCTGAAGTTGGGGGAAAGACCAAAAAAGGTTGATGAATACCTAGTGATGGAGATGGGAGCCGATACAGTAATGGAGTTTGGATGGTAGTAATCGTCAGCTGTACGTTCTGTAGGTGCAGACTGCAGGTCCATATGTGACGCAAACAGAACGGCACCTTTAGAGCAGATTCAGGTCACATTACTGTGCATGGAACATGGAACATGCAGTGCTGTTTCCTAGAACCACCGTCTGAAGACAGCTGGAGACAGTGGGTCCTACTGAGCTGCTAACTGACTCCCCCATTCATTCTCTATTGGGCTTCTGTGGGTAGAAGCTACTTGTAGCATGTCCCCCAAGGGAGTGGTAACTGCACTGCAACCCCACTGCCAGTCTGAACATAAAGTGCTGTCTTACTTGCTAAAAGGATTTTTTTCACCCAATCCCGGTATTTATTTAGCTTACCACACAGCTCATTCCTGTCGAACATGAAATGGAAGCTGATCTTTCTATGTTGCAGTTTTTTTGTGGGGTCTTCTCCCCACCCCATGGCTGGACAGTGGAAGGAGAAACAGGGTATTGATCTTTCTTTCATCCTACTTTTTCTGCTTGCTGTTTATATGTATGTTGAATATAGAGAAAATTATGAAAAAGACAACAGAGGGTTTTTAGTTGACAAACATGTATTAGAAATTTAAATAACACATTACATATGTACAATAATGATCACAAGGTTCGCTTATACAAGTGGTCCATCTCTTCTTTCCATTCTGGGATGTAAGGTCTTGAACGATACAAGATAATTCCTTACTGAAAAATATACTTAGAAGTCCAACCTTCCTATGAAGGTTATCAAAAAAAGGACTTCTACACTAGACACAGCAGAGCTTTGGCTACAAAAGATTTGTAATCTTCCTTGCTGCAGGGAGAGGTAAATTGATGAATAGCACAGAAAAGTTGTCCCAATTGTATGCTGGCTACTTATGTTGTTCCATCCATCTCAGCTTCTACCGATCATTTCTATTAGGCTTATTAATTTCTTTAGTTTATTGGCACTCATTCCTGTATTTAAGGTTAGGCAAATTGGGCACTTTCCCAGGGCCCCTATCTTCTCTAGGGCTCCAGTCAACACAATAGTAATAATAAAAATAATTGAAATGCGGTGTGTTTGGAACACCCAATTCATATTTCCCAAGGGTTTCATTTTGTCTACCATAATCCCTGTATGTATGTACATATAGAGAGCTTTTGATGGTCGGATTTTTTTTTAACTCTATATTTTCATCAAACGTTTTTAAAAGTATTGCCACATCCCAATTTGTCATAGACAATATTTATAGTATATATCGAAATACAGGACTTTTAAGGTCCTGTATAACAACCAAACTTAATTTTTATTTCCACATTAAAAAGTGATAAAAAATACTTTTTTGTTTTAAAACAAGAGAAAGTTTTGCAAATACATTTACAATGTTTCAAATTCCAAACATTGTATATTTTCATACAAATGTAACATTTCCACCACCGTTCCAGCAGCTTCAATAGGAGCTGGAGCGGCGGTCTGTTACACAGGTAACAAGGTAGCCGGGAGTGATACAACTTCCTTTGATCTGCAAACTAAGAGTCTTTGGGCCCTAATGGAAATTCAAAACCTGGTTTTCACTCTGGACCTTTATTAAAAATTTGTATTAACAGCTTATAAGGTGTATTGATCGACAATCTTCTTAGCACCCTGGGACCTGCATATTGATGGACTGTTTGTTCCTTCCATGAATTTGCACATAGTGTCTGGGAGGAAGTGTTTACCTTGAGTGATATTCAAATTGGTCAACAAAGTCTCAAGACATTGTTTCCATATGAAGTGGATAAATCTGTGCCCCGTAAAGTCCCGCATTTCAATATATACTATAAATATTGTCTAATCCCTGTATGTATTCATGATGGTTCCCAGCCATAAGAAGGAATGGGCCAAGTTGATACTTAGTAGGCAGTTGATGTGTCCAGAACATATTTTCTACGAAGTTTGAGTGACACAACCTATAAAGAAGCCCTCAAGGTAAATATTTCGGTAGCTGGCTGCCATTCAACAAGATGGGAAGACATATGAAAGGACAACTTAGCTAATAAGTGAACTAGTCCTTTTAATACAGTCCTTTTAATTTACTCTCTTGGATGTTACATGGAGTTATTGCAGTGTTAAAGACATTGTTTTAGTTTGTAAGTATCCTGCAGTATCTGTTGGTAGAATGTTGTCATTCAGACTTCCCCGCTAGGTAATTGTTTGACTGGCTTCTCAGCAGAACAACAGATGGTCTGCAGCTCAGGGATATGTGTGTGTGAGAGGCAGGTGCTTTACCCCATTAAATTATAGATGTAATCCTGTCTGTAGGAATCCGAGCCTCCACTCTGCAGCTCAAGGTTATGCTGTATCTCCCCTCTCCCAAATGCTTTTTTTCTTTTTATTATTGGTATTCACACACTTTTGTATTGTTTTTAACACAAACATATATATATATATATATAAATAAATATATATATATATATATATATATATATATATATATATATA
>NC_092865.1:10165184-10199647 GCF_032062135.1 Pyxicephalus adspersus
TTTTCCCCCCAAATATTATATATTTTATATGCCCCAATTGTTACATGTTATGGGGAAGCTTTTGTGGCTTTTGTACCCACTCAGCCCAATCAATTCTAAAATATAGACATTAATGCTTGGGTAAAAAAGAAGTAAGCAGGTCCACAAAAGATTGTTCTAAAAAAGTAACAGTCAAATAAAAAGTATTGTGGACAGCACCTAAAGTGGAACAGCACCTTTAATTCCACAATAAAAAACTGCAAATAGGCAGGAATTTTATGGCAGAAGTGACTACCAATTTCTCTTCTGCCATAAAACACACTTACCTGACTGTTTCTATCTTGTTTAAGTACTCAGATATGTCAAGGATTGCCAAAACCTAATGAACTTCCACATACATGTATGGGTGTTACATCCTCCTGGTATGTCCAATCAATATGGCAGAAGATATGAAAGAGGACATGGAAGAGGATATAATAAAATAGTGGAACCTGCAATGAAGCAAAGAGTGTAAATATAAGAAATTATATTAAGGCAACTCTATATTTGATCTTGTAATATTCAGTTCCACTTTAACTTATAGTAGTTTTTTTGGGGGGGAAGCTGTCCTTTAGATGTTCCCCACCCCCCAGCCCCTTTGCAAAATACCCTCAGCCCTTCAGATTCTCCCTAGTGTGACCTTTCCCAGAACTCCACAGAATTTGCATGAAAAAATCCCAGCCATGTCCAGCTTACTTACTCCATATTTCGATTAGGCTTCTTCATTCCTAAAGTTCTTTGGGAATTTAGTTCTGGTTTAAACCATTATTGAAAGTGCACCAAAACACCTGACCTCAATAATTTGGGGAGGTGATTGCACAGCTGTTACAATATGGTGAATGAATAAGATTATTAAGATTACCCCTATTTATTGCACTGCATAGTGTAATATGTTTGTGCTATATACTGTTTATTATTAATATTAATACTGCAGAAGCATTTTTAGGCCTTGTGTAAGTCTCAAACTCAATGGTGAGTTTTTGGATGTTTAAGCAAAAACACTGCTGGGGTGCTTGAGTAGCTGCAACAACACAATTGATTTTTCAACCCAATTGAAGTCTAATATCTTTTTATATTTTATATCAATGTACTGCCAATGTACTACCTTATGCTTTGTGACTTTTTATTATTGTTTTTAGATACCCCCACTTCCTCCAGTGTTCAAACAGAACAACATCCACACCTTTGCATAAATGTCCTCACACAGACATGTATTATAGAGAAAGAGAAGAGGTGTGCAAGACTAGTTCTGTTTAAATTACTAAGTGCACATGGTTTAATCAGACTGCATCAATATATAAGTACAAGGTGAGGTAGGACTGTTATTATCAGAATGCATTTCTATTTCTGTGATTTCAAGTCATTTCAGCTCTCTATCCCTTTTAAAATTCAGCATTGATTTCCTGCAATAGGCCTGCTAATTCAGAAATTACTTTACCATGTTTTAACATGAAATTATATACTGTACTACTACTACTATATTGTAGTAGATAGAAACTTGTGATGCAGATTTACAGCTCTTTATTTGGGATCTAGGATCCAAGTGTCCTGGAGGGAATGGGTGGGCCAGGTGGACAGGTTGGGTAGAGTCTGTATGCTGCAAGAGGTCTCCAAAAGTTTAGGTCTGTGGGACCCCTAATAATGTCAGAAGGATAACCAGGAGGCTAAAATAGTCTAAAGGACTGTAAGGTTGCTGATCCCCTGACAAAAAACCCTGAAGCTTGCTTTAAGGTGATTGGCTTTTTTTAAATAAACTCTGCATTTGGAACTGAAGTCAATATTGTGAAGGAATATTGTTAATAATACACAGTATTTATATAGTGCCAACATATTATGCAGCGCTTTACAATGTCCATAGTTTGTCACTAGCTGTACCTCAAAGGGGCTCACAATCTAATTTCCCTACTATAGTCATATGTCATTATTACAGTCCAAGGAAAATTTGGGAAGTCAATTAACCTAACTGTATGATTTTGGAATGTAGGGGGGAACCAGAATATCCTGAGAAAACCCACACAATCACTGGGAGAACCTGCAAACTCCATGCATATAGTGTCCTGGCCAAGATTTGAACCTGGGGCCCAGTGCAGCAAAGTCCAGAGTGCTAACCACTGAGCCACCATCATTAGCACAAAACCTTCTCTGCAGCAAGTGGGTTTGATGCTAATCCCTAACAATATATATATAGTCCAGGCTGCAATTTTGACAGCTAGGAATTGTTGGCAATAGCAGACTGTTTGTTTTATTTTATTGGTAATAGTGGATGTGTAATTTAAGCTTCTGCTACTGAGGTCTGTTTCAAACACAGGCTACTGCAGCAATAAAATTAGCGCAGCATAAAAGTGTTAACCAGCCTAGAACTTAACTATTCGGTTCTAAATGGTTAGTTAATTTAAAATAAATTAAATATATTATTTTATTTTATATATATATATATATATATATATATATATATATATATATATATATACATGTGTTCTGTCTTTTAATACCTTTACTACTTTCCATCACTACATATCTCAACTCATATTGTGTGTTACTTCCCCTATTACATAGATTGTAAACTCTTCTGGGCAGGGTCCTCTTCTCCTGTGTCACTGTGTGTATTCGTCTGTCATTTGCAACCCCTATTTAACCTCCCTAGTGGTAAAAACTTGCTAAAAGTGATAACCCCGAGTGACACTCGGGGTAGGTAAAGCAGCGTTAATAATGATAAATAAAGCTTTACCTTAACGGCTAGCGTCCTCCTCCGTTCTGCTTCAGCGATCGCATGGCTCCTCTCTTCCTGTCTTCCCCCTGCAACAGCGTCTCCGTACTGATGAGTCACTGGAGGAGTTCCCGGTGAGGTCTGTGCGGGTGTTGCCAGTGGGCAAAAAGTAGCCAGTATCTTTTTGACCATTGGAGTGAGAGATACACTGTTACAGTGCACTGCCTACCTGCCAATACTTTTGATTACTGACCTCTGCCTGATCTTTTGACCATTTCTCTGCCTGCGCCGACCTCTGCCTGGACTTTGACCATTTCTCTGCCTGCCGCCTGCCATGACCTCTGCCTGGATTCTGACGTTTTTGCCTGCTGCCAGCACTGACTTCTGCCATGGCATCCAAAAGGCGTCTCTCAAGTCAAGCTGCATATGAACAACTTGCAGATAATTAGAGCGACTTGGAATCGCAAGTAGAGTCAAGTGACAGTGATTACCCTGGAAACCTGTCATCGGACACAGAAAGTGACAGCGATTAGGTTAGGTTAGTGACATCCACATCTGGTGTTCTATTGATATCAGTCAGCCTCAGCCAGTGCCCCCAAGATTCCCATTCACTGGGGAGCCTGGTCTGAAAGTAGAGGTGGAGCACAACCCCCTGGCATACCTGGAGCTATTTGTGAATGACAAAGCCATACAGAAAATTGTTTTTTGGAATTGTGTTGAGGAAACCAACAGGTACGCCGAGCAACAGTTAGTTGCCACATCCAGCAGGTTTTCCAGGACCAGAAAATGGCTGAAAAGGACATTTGGCTGTTTCTGGGCCTAATTACTCTGCAGGGAGTGGTGGGGAGAAGTGGTATTGGTCCACTAATAGTCTGATCCCTCCCCCTTTTTTTGGAACAGTCATGTCTGAGTATCGTTTTTGCCTAATATTGAAGTTTCTACATTTTTCAAATAATGAAACATTTGATGAGACCACACATCCTGTGCCCAAGAAAAAAATCTGGGAGTTGTATCAGATATTGTTGGAGAACTTCAGAGACAGCTATGTCCCCGAAAGTAAGCATAGATGAAAGTCTAATGGCCTACAAGGGGTGGCTCAGCTGGATCCAATATATCGCATCCAAGAGGGCCAGATTTGGATTCAAGTCATTCATGCTATGTGAATCAGCAACAGGGTACATATGGAACACCCTCATTTACACTGGGAGAGGCACAAAATTTAGCCCCAGATTCAGCAGCTATGGAGTGGTGACATCATCTGTGCTGTCATCAATGGAGCCATTGCTGAATCAAGGGTATTGTGTTACCACCGATAATTTTTACAGCTCCCCTGAATTTTTTGAGTTCCTGATCAAGCACAAAACTGATGCTATGGCACCGTTGGAGCTAATCGGCGAGAAATGCCACCCATGTTTACCAAACAAAAGCTGAAAACTGGAGAAATAGATGCTTGGCAAAAAGGAAAAATCATGGCCCTGCGATGGCATGTCAAAAAAGATGTGTGCCTTTTGAGCACTGTACACAACGCCACCACTGCTATGACTAGAGCAAGAGGAGGGAAAGACATTTTCAAACCACGGGTTGTTCTGGATTACAACAGCACCATGGGGGGTGTTGATGGAGCTGACCAGGTGATGACTTTTTATCCTGCTGTTAGAAAAAAACAGAAAAAATATTATAAAAAAATGTTTAGGCATCTGGTGAAGCAATGTCTTTGGAATGCTTTCATTCTTTTCAAAACAAAGAATGACAGGCCTGTACTTCACCATAATTTGTGAGGCCATATGTCTAAAACATCAAAGAGCAGAAAAGGATAGAGTAGGACGCCATGCTACCAGGGTGGTGAACCCATAACGCCTGACTGGTCGCCACTTTATGGACCATGTACCACAAGCGCAAGAAAAGAAGCGCCAACGAGGATGTGCGTGGTGTGTTGCTCTAAGCGTGATGACATCGGGAGAAAAATAAGAAAGGAAGCCTGGTTCTACTGCCCGGATTGTGATGTTGGACTCTGTGCTTTCCCTTGTTTAAAATATATCACAACCCCTGATGTTTCTCCGATTTTTTTTTCTTTTAAAGTTTATTAATAAATTTAATTATTATTATTATTATTATTAATATGACATGATTTTGTGTTTCAAACTTATTTTACTCAGATTCTAGTTTGGACATATTCTGGTGAGTTATGCCTAAGAATTACAAGCCTACAATGAAAAAGATGTACCGCTTTTAGACATATAAATCCAGAAAGAAATGAACCGCTAGGGAGGTTAATGTACAATGCTAATATTTGTAATGTGTTGGCGCTATATAAATCCTGTTTAACAATAACAATAATAATTATATATATATTTATAAATGTACTATATAATAAAAAAACTATTTTATCTTGTTTTTTAAAAGAACAAGTACAAATTTAAAGAAATGAAATGTAAAACATGTAACAAGTACAAAATGTATTTCCACCACAGCTTTTAAATAATTTGCTTATTCCTAAAGTTCACCTTTTAGAATTTTTTTTTAACAATCCACTTGTTGGGGTTTTCTAAAAACTCCAGTCGAAGTTTACAGTTGTGTTTTTGCAGAGAAGTCAAATGTATAATTTATCTTAATCTGCTGTATTCTTCCTGCATTATTTTTATGTTTTTTTAAGGGAGGGGAGAAAATCCCCTAAAATGAATTGCATATTTTACTAACATGATAGATGTAACGTTTTATGATAAGCATCAGTGTAAAGGTATTTTAGGTAGGCCATTTATGAAATGTACTTTGATTCCAGCATAAATCATCTCACAGTGAATATAAATCAAATTGTGGTCTCTAATTATGCTTCATGAATATATTTGCTCTGGGTTTGAATATATACCAAATGATTAATGAAAGTGAAAATCTCGCTCACACTGTAGGTTAGAGATATGTGAGTCAGACTCAGCTGGGGTGTATGGCGGAGTTTGTATAACTGGCCATGAAGTTTGGAGTACATTGAGTGGGTGATACTGCAAGTGACGTTAAAGATTCCACGATGATAGGACCTGTGAGGTTGCAAAGACCAGAAATATTCCAGGCTGAAAATTATTGTGATCATTGATACATGACTCAGGTAGCTAGGATCTTTGCTTATTCTTCCCTTTTTTACCACCCCCAGCCACTATTCCCCACCCTTATCGTTGTACCTTCTCCAAATAACCGAGACCACACCATAACTTTGGCTTTTTAGGCCACTTTATTTCCATAACCCCCTTTTTCTTTATAAATCAAATTATCACAACGATTTACATTGACATAATAACATTAAATGAAATGTCCCACGATATTACAACAATCACAATAGTTAAAATATACATACACCCATAATACCCATACACTATATAACAACGTTGTAACAAAACATATTCCATCTTAACCCATCCCGGTTGCAGGTCCTCAAGGGCAAGGCTTCACCCACAAAATGCCATTTAATCTTTTTTGTGTGGCTGGGCCTTCAACCACCATATGTTATTTCTCCTAGTTGCATCATACTACCACAAGTTTGGGAACAAAACCTTTAGCCCCCCTTTTACTCCACTATCAGAACCATGCCATTAACTTTCCATTAAGCAGAAGCCATGGCGAGATAATTGTCCCCCCTTTTAAACCACACGTTTACTTCTGCCCCCCAAGGACCTCAACTGCTCTCCCACAAGTGCCCTTTAATCCCTCAGCACTTAATAAAGATGGGCGGGGGCAACTTTTTTTTGTATTTGTCTAAAGGTACTGACCCTCTATTTCCTGTTTTACCCTCTTTTCACTCCTTCCTTATTCCTCCCCCTTACTTGAGCTTTAACCAATCCCACCTATCTTACCTACCACCTTGGCAATCCCCTTTTTTCTAACTTAACATTTTCTTTACCCCACTCCACATAGCACCTAGTCATGCCGTCTTTCTACCCACCCCTTTCCCTCATTCGCTCCAGGTATTACTTTTTAAGCAACCCGAATGTGCCCTACATTGTTGTCCCATATGCATCAATACTCAAAAGGGGAAGAAGTACGAGATGCAAAATTATTCAATAGTCACCTGTCACGGTCCCTTCCGTGACGGAAGTTTGAGGATCTGTCAGACTAGCTGCATGTGTGATTATCTGACAGTCTCTTTGTGTTTACTTGTTTCTGTATTGTTGTTTGTAATGACCACTCCTCTTGTATCAGCTGCAGCTGGTGGTCATTACTGCTCCTCCATTTAGTCTGGCCTCACACTTCATGCTGTGCAGTTGATATTCACTGCTGGATTGTGAATAGCTGGAGTGTTGAGTCATCCTGTGTTCCTGTTGATATCTGCTAATAAGATAAGTTGTTTTACTTTTGGTGTTTTGGTTTTTGTGTTATTTAGTTGTTTACTAGGCCTCAGGGAGACACTGGGTCCTTCATAGGGGAAGGAACCAGCAGTCTCAAGCCAGACACTACTGCTAGGGCTATACAGGCTATACAGGCTATACAGGGCCCCACCATCAGGGGATGCTCATACGGTTAGGAGTTAGGGCTAGATTAGGGTGTCTGCAAGGGGTGACCATTCCCTTTTTCCTAGTCATTTGAGGCCTAGTAGTTAATTAACCTTTCTAATACCCTCCCCTCCCTGTTATTCGTGACATCACCACAACAGTAATTGTGGGTGTAGCTTCCAATGGAGAGACCTGTTCTAGAGGCAACCTTCTAAGTTGGTTATTTTCCCTAACTCAATACTCAAAGTGTCTTCTGACTTCCTGTTGTGTCTCCAGGATAGAATTTTCTCTTTTCTATCCAAAAAGTATTTTGCACAGTTGTAATTTATACTACCCATTTGGTCAAATAGGTGAATCAAGTATTCAATCAGTGAAATTGAAGCTCCAAATGGTTCTAGATGGATAAGGATTATGGTCTAGCACAGTGTTTACCATCCTTTTTAACATGGGGGACCCCTTAAAATAATTCCTATATCCACAGCTCACAGTACATTAGCTTGAGGCCCAATATGAAGAATTCCTCTTACATTGCTGACCATTGGGAAGAATGTCACTCTTACAGATAGCCAAAAAAATCATTGGTGTCATTTAAACTGACCTGGGATGCACAGACTGCTCATTACACAAAGAATCCTTAGCAACCTTTGAAGGAATCCTGCTTCAGAAACACTGTTTTAGCCAAGCAATGCCAGCGTTTGTATTGCTATACAGACAGGTGCACTTCAGAAGATCATTTGGCTGGAAGATTCATTTCTTAATATGTTTTTCAGCTGTATATTTAGCTCTTTGCCCAGAAAACGCTTGTAACCAGCTGTGCACTCACATTACATTTTACACCGAGTTAAGTAGCATTGGCACCTCCACTTTTTTTTTTTTTTTATTCTGTTATTTGCTATCTCAGCTTCCACTGAATCTGTTCATAAAGACTTTAAACAAAGGCAATCTTTCCAAGGTCCCCTATGTAATAGCAATGTGGATCTTTAGGGCTCATTTAAATTCTACTATATGTAACATTAAAGCATGTGCGTAAATGTGCATTAATGTAACCTATTGAAAATCAATGGGCTAGCAACACACAAAAATGTTTTAACACTGCACATCACAAAGCATGGTATTGTGTTACAGGACATTTTGGGACTTTTTCCAAATAGAAGATATTCATATTTAAAACTCAGTACTTCTCTCTATTTTATTCTCCATACACTTCTATCTCCTGTTTGGGTGCTCACCACACAGACCAATAAAAAGGCTTACTTTAGACTGAAGGGGAAGGATTAAGTGGGCTTCTTCAGTCCATCAGAATACACACTAGGAGTTGAACCTGCCCAGTAGGAAGGTGGAAATCCCATAAGGGCTCAGGTGTGCAAGAGGGGGGAAGTAGAATCGCAGAAAATAGCCTGCAAACAAGCTGGTGAGGAATCAAGCTAAGAAGTGGTGTTGCTGTTAACTTGGGAAACTGTTGATGTCAATCTGATTTTGTTTGATTTATGGTCTGTGGAAACCCCAGGCCCCAGCCAGCTTGTTTGCAGGCTTTTTTCTGCAATTCTACTTCGCCCCTCTTGCACACCTGAGCCCTTATGGGATTTCCACCTTCCTACTGGGCAGGTTTGGACCCTCATGAGATACTTGGACTCATTCTTATCATGGGGTCGTTCTGATGGACTATGGACAATTGCACAACTAGGCTGAAGTAAGCCATTTTCTGTTTTGTTTATACCCCCTGGGTTTCTGAAAAGATGCTGTTTTTTAATTATCCTAATAAAGACTTGTGTCTGTTACACCCTTTTGGTGAGAAGTGTGCTGGCTGAGGTCTGAGCTCCCAGACGTTACAATTAATTTATATATATATATATATATATATACAGAAATATACCGTATGGTAGAGGTGTGGTAAGTAAACAATGTTGATTAAAGGGAGTGGATTGAAACTTTATCTATATTTTGATCTCATTTGCAAGAGTCTCAGAAGCAAGGAAAATGCAGCATGCTTTTATAGGAAATAGATTGCATTTGAGATATCAATTCTAAAGTGGGGCATTCAGTAACTTAATAAATCCACATAAATAATTCCAGATCTCTCTCATTTTAAAGACACTGTATTATTTTGCAAATAACTGAACTTTTACCTGAAAAGAATCATAAAACTGTAGCCTAGTGACTTTGCCAAGACTGACATGATGCCTTTACTTTGCTGTAGACAGGGAGAAGCATTTCCCCAGGGATCAGACTGCAACATTGTAACAAGTTATAAGTGAGAGTTTGGAGCAGGGGCTAATATTTCAAACATTTGTGAACAAAGCCAAGAATGTGACCATTTACTTTATTTGCTACTTTTGAAAAATGTTGATCATGACAAAAGTAGTAATCGGGGTGATTGAAAGAAACAACATTGATCTCCACTATTTCCTATGGACATCACCACCATCAAAGCAGCAATTTCTATCTTTCATAAAAGATGTGATCATATCAGGTGACTGGGCAATCTGAAAAGTGCAGCTACCTTGGTTAAAAAATACCTCACTCTTTTGGTGTTCCAATGAATCTCCCTTTTATAAATACCCTATGCATCAAAATGATCCAAGGGGCCAAAGCCTAAGACAGCTGAAATGATATGTGAATCTTGACTTTTCCCGTAAAAGCCTAGTTCGGCCCATCTTCCAAAATCCATAGTAGTAGGTTTGACCTTTGGGGAGGTTGTGGTGCAGGTATTGCTTACTCACACCTATGAACCATGCTTACAAGTGAGATGCTACCTAGCGTCTCACCTGTGGCTACCCATAGGGAATGAATCGGACAGTAGTGAGAGGTTCAGTCGCTTTAATATGTTCAAACATTAGTGCATAAAAAAAGAGTATAGCAATTGGGGACAGCCAAGTCGTGTGTAAGGTGCCAACCTCCAGGAGCCACCAGCAACCACTGTTCCTGTCCCCCATCTGACCAGGTTATAGTTATGGGGCTTTAGCAGCAACATGCCCTTTAACACTATTATTAAATGTTGGCAAAAGTACTTTTTATTTTTATTTTATTTTTTTACTATTTTAATGATAACACAGAAATTCCAGAAGCCTTAAGCTTATAAAGAAAGAAACTAGCTCATTATAGTGTTACTAAATTTCCATAAATGCTTAGAAATGAAGGCTGAACAAACAAAGCCCAAGAATTTATATACCGGAGCTGGCTGTGCCATAATTATATGATTTGCAACATACATAATGGCTGCAATCTCACACCTGTTTAACAGTTGACAGCATTTCACTAAATGATCGAGTTACCAAGACTACATCTGCCTTCGCCGGCCATTTTTATCAAGTAAAATTTTTGAGTTCACATCACAGAAACATGAAATGCAACCTGCTGGGGTTTAGAGAAAGTTTCCACGTACTATATTTAAAAGGTGTTCTCTATTTTTTTTGTAATGGTTGGCAAAGCCTGCAAGCTGTCAGAATCAAACATATTAGCATAACTGATACAAACGGAGGTTACTTTTTTTTTTTTTTTGGCCAGCTTTAGACACGACTAAAGCTTAAAAGTATGCCAATGTGTATTTTCAGCCGATGCTTACTTATTACGCATTATTATAATAACGTTTACCTGGAAAGGTTTTTGCATAGATTTTGCTTTTTTTTCTCTTGATGCATGGTATAGTTTCATCATTATATTTTATGTATAGAACTGTATGAGCACCATCTAGTGCTGGCAATAAAATGCAATATATCTGGGGCTAATTAACTAAATATCAATAATATTTTGAAAATAAATTCCTAACTTGGTGGATAAGGTGGACATATGTTTTATTGAGTCATCCAAATCTGTTCAAGTAATCATCATCGTTTTTGTTTATTTTTTGCACATGGCATGACTTAAAAATAGGAATAATAAAAGAAGAAAATAAAATAATATTAATATTACATAAATGACATCATGGCCAGCTCAGTGGTTAGCACTTTTGCCTTTGCCACATTGATTCCCAGATCGAATCCGAACCAGGGCACTTTCTGCAGGAAGTTTGTATGTTCTCCATGTTTACGTGTGTTTCATCCCAAAAGCATTCAGTTAAGGTTAATTGGCTTCCCCCTACAAATTGGCCTTAGCTTGAGGTAATGACATATGATTATGGTAGGGGCATTAGATTGTTAGCCCCTTTGAGAGATGTTGGTGCTATATAAGTACTAGTTATTAAATAAAGAATACAATTTTAAATAAACTATGAATAAGGAAAACATATTCCTTAACATATAACTTAAATATAATATATTGGAGTAGAAAACAAATTTCAAGACATATCTATATTACCCACCCAAATATCCCCAACCCTCTTTCATTAGCCAGCTGCCATTGAACTAATCTGTTATGTTATCTACCCACTGACAGCCAAGTAAAATGACCCCTATGGTTCTTTATATGTTTCATTTAGGTCCCATTAATAAACCAATGGGCTTCTTAAATGTAGGAAAATGTGTGAGGCTCAAAAGTTCCAAAAGAAAACCAACCCAATGCCAGAATAACAGCCAATATGTGTAACAAAGAATGTCGATCCCATCTTTACAAAAAGAGCCCAAATGTCTTGGAATCCAAAGCTGGGTTTTAGTGACAGCATATCTATGAAAGATGCATTTAATCTCCTATAACTGCCCACATGGGAAAATCTCAGAGAAAAGTATTGCCATCAACAAATAATAAAGCTTTGGAAATCCCTTCTGTCTTCAAAGAACCACTAAGCATTCAATAGAAGCTGTTTTATAAGAAAGCAATTAGTAACCTTCAATGCTACAAGTAAATATTTCAGCAGCTTATATGGCCATAGGTTATTTGAGGTAATAGTATGATTTTAAACTTCTAAATAAAGAATGGAAATAAATAAAGGGGCAGAGCCTTTTCAACACTAACTTTTTTGGTTTTCTGTCCTGGCAACAGGTGTAATATGGTACCCCAATGCCTTCGGTCAACAATAGGAATCAAAGACATCCAAGGATGCAATTTTGCATTGCAGAAATCCGAAACCCTCATTTTAGTTCCTCTACAATTTTATTACGCACATTCTGACTTGCTTATAATGAGTCATGTTTTAATTTCTGCTTTTCAGATGCAAGAGTGTATAGCTTGGTACAACATACTTTTTATTTAGGGAATGTTTATAACTTAATTCTAAATAGAACCTCTGGCAAAATTATGTTTCTGATGGTGAAATTCCTACTGCCTATTTCTTCGGATGACTATTGTCACCATGGATGAAATTAAATAAGATTTCAATATCTTAGGATGTGACTGAAACATAGGGAAGGGGAAATTTTCCATTGGGAACACTTGAAGATAAACCTTTTCAATGACAAAAAAAATCCATTCCTCTATTCCTTTGTGTATCCACAACGAAAACAAAAAGGTTTCAGCTATAAAAACACTATTCAAGATTTGCATAAACAAAAATATCTGTAGACCCATATAAGCTATTCATGTCCTCGACCCACACCACTGCACATGCAAAGAGTTTGAGGAAAGGAAGCTACACCTACAGAATGACTGACAAATGCAGTTCTATTAGCTGTTCTATGAAAAGTTTTGCTTCTAGCCTGGAGTTACCGTATAGGAAAGCCATTTTTACCCAGGGTTCCTCAATAAGTTGCTGAGGTTTTTCTCAGCTACTAATTATCCTCTCATTTGATGATACCTGAAAAGTTTGGGGGGAAACACCATTGGTAATGCCAGCTGCATGACTTGTAAGTTGTTTATACTTCTCCATAATGGTGGGTCTTTAATCAGCACTATAAAGGTCTCATCCTTTCCAC
The DNA here is from genome assembly GCF_032062135.1 of Pyxicephalus adspersus. Lineage (NCBI taxonomy): Eukaryota > Metazoa > Chordata > Amphibia > Anura > Pyxicephalidae > Pyxicephalus > Pyxicephalus adspersus. Next base: position 10,178,171 of record NC_092865.1, read on the forward strand.
TAGTCACCAATTTAAGAGGCTTTTACTACTAACCCAAAATTGGTATTTCCTGAGCCTTTTTGTGGGTCTGGGTAAAACGGGTTGAGAAAAGCTATACAAGCTCCCTTTAAGTGGGTTACAATTCCCATACAAGTACATGGCAACAGGGCGGCCATCAGGAGGGATCTGGCACAATTACTTAATAGCCTAGCTTTGTTGCTTTTTAGCCCAAACCCGACACATACAGCACCTCTCCCCCTGGCTGGTTAACTTTATTGCACTTGGCTATCCAACAAGAAAGCCGGATGAAGTGCTGAATCTTTGTTAGGCATCAAGTGAGCAAGGTGGAAGTGCAGGGTCTAGGTTAGCCAAACTCAACAATTGCACCTGGCTCCATTGCTGTTTAGCCCAGGCCCTTTGACTTGACTTTTGCAATGGTGAAGGTGGATGGATATAGGTATTCCAAACACAAAAATTATGGAGAGGTTGATAAATCTGCCTGAATTTAGAATAAGATGCATACTATACTATAGCTGTAGATTACATTTTTCAATTGACTGAGCCCCACTGAGACATGGGGTTATAAAGTCGGATTAGGACTTGAATTGCTCAAATTCTGATCCAAACTCTGATCAGAACTATATGACCACCATTAGCTGGAACATTTAGACATCTGAAGGGGGAGGGGTTGAGAAATTTTACACAATATGGGACCCAGAAATTTGTGATGGCAACCTTGCATGGCAATGAAAAATGTACTTGAACCAAGTAAAATGTAGATTGAAGGATAATAAATGCAAGTCCAATGCACCAATCGATAAATTCTGAATGATTTCTGAATCATCTCATATTAATATCAAACTGATTCCATCAGCACAAGCTAAGAGCCTGTGCCCCTATTCTACTGCATACATTTTTAAGGCACCTCCCTTCATTCCAAAAAAAAAAATTATGATTATTTCTTTCCATTAAAACCCTGCATGACCCCGGTGCTCAGTTTAGTTGCACCACAAATGATTCAGCACCTTACTTTCTCCATCCTCAGAACATTACGGTTTAATTTATTAAGGGTGTCAGACAGTCGCTTGAAGCACTGTTTGATGGATACAGTTGATCATAACAAAACGTTCACTTCTGAAAGATAATGAGCTCAGGTTAAAATAACAACCAAGTCATTAACAGGCTCAGCATCTGCACTGAACAACTTAGGTGTATGTGTTAATGTTCTGTAGAAAGTGCCTTTGCCATACTTGTTTCACATTCCATATGGAGAATGAAGACATTCACTGTGATAGTCTTTTTTTTTTCATAACTGCAGTTTAAATGAAATCAGATTCTTTATGAAAGTGAAAAAAAGATGGGCGTTTGCTGTTCTTAGCTAACTTCCAATCCTTAAAGAAAAATTAGAGACGTGAATGTTATCGAAGAAGTATCAAAATGTTTCTTGGTCATCAGATAGTCTGTAGACCCACCTTTACTAGGAATAGGCAAAAATGTTATTTTATCACCTAAAATGTTGAGATTATGGTAGAAAATGTAACTTTGATTCAATAGCTATTACATTTTGCAAAGCTATTAGCTACTGTTGGTGTTCAATTTCGGGTTGTACTTATATTCGACCCAAATATGGCTGTTCGAATTCGGATAGACCTGACCCGAAAAACACAAGATTCGATGGTATAAATTTGGGAAAAAATGTGATAAAAAAATTAATTTTCAAGTCATTTATTGAATGTTTGTGTTTTTATACCTTTTTTTTTTTTTTTACAGGTTCTCACACAATGACATTATGATTCCTGCGGCTGTGCAGCCGTGGAAATCCTCCTGTCATTGCGAATCGTAGTGGAATTGCAGAGGTAATCTGCAGTTCAGGTCCATTGTGACGTCACGTGGGAAAATGAACTGCAGATTACCTCTGTAGTTCCACTACGTTCTCTGGGCACTGCAGGTGATGAATGGGGACCTGTCCCTATTCATCATCTGTAGTGTCCTGTGTTGTTTGATAGATTTTCTCAATCCGCGCTGTCCTTCTATTATATATTCTTAGATAGAGTTTCTCTATCTAAGAATACAGGGGACTACAGGGCAAGTCCCCATTCATCACTTGCAGTGCCCAGAGATGGTGGTGGAACAGTAGTGGAGGAGAATTTCTGAAACATTATATGGTGGAGAACCTTCCAGTTCCAAGTCTTTCAATGGCAGTAACTGTTTCTCCACCAGAGAAAAACAATCACTTTTTTAGTGACTCATCAATAGCTTCATCAATAGACCCTCTACTGTCAAAAAAAGCACAGCAGTCACCAGTAAAAGTAATGACTTCTTTATTCCTCTGAACAAAATAATGTCCAAGTCTTGGCCAAATAGAAAGGCAAATTATTTATAAATACATCCCAGTGTGGTCATCTCATATTGACAATGTAAAGTTTTATATGCTAAAAGATACACATATTATTTGTGCAGACTATAAGCTGGCCTTTCATCAAATTCAGAAGGCAGAGGATAATAACGCATAATTTTGTAGAAATCATCAGTAAACGTTAGGCGTGTGGCAGATAAATAGATAGACAGGGTGATAAGGTCAAAATCCCCCATATGAATCTGATAATCCAAAATTTTGTATTAGGTTTACACTGTGGCTGAAGCATGAAAATCAATCAACATAGATATTATCATCCTCTTTTTTTTCCATTTTTCTGTCCAAATTGGAAAATACAATAGAACAGATAGAAGGATTATTAATTTATTGAATGAACATTTAGAACGTACTCTCTCCATTGAAATTGCTTTGTTTAAGATGTACTTTAAATAATACCTATGCATCAAAGTCACATTCCTAACGATGTAAAGTAGTTCACTACACATGCTGGAATATCATTAATCTGGGTCATATATTCCCAGGATTTAAAGAGGACTTAGAAAAAGTAATAGGAAGCCATGTGGAGCTGAAGTAAACTCTCTGTCAAATACTGTAAAATAAACCCCTAATTCTCACCAATAGAAATGCATATACAGTAGGTAATGATACAGTTAGGTTCCATGCTTGTTGTACGGACAATAAATATAATGAATCATGAGTAGATTTCAGACCTACAGAGTTTCTGGACTTGTTTTTGTAATGTTGTTTCAATGCTTTCCAAGACACTTTACTAGTTCATAACAGTGTAGGAAGTACCCCAACATTTATATCCACACAGCACAAACCCCTCAAAGCAGACCTATCATGTTCAAGATTATGTAAAGGTTGGCTTTCCTTTTTAGTGCTGCAGTAGTTAAATCTTAAGGGGGGACCCACACCCTCCTGGGATACTTACATCCCATATCCCAGTAGGCTCGTGCTTGTCCACTAGGGCTTTTGTCCAATGAAAAAAAACAGAAGGGCTCAATTACCATTCATGGAGAGAGAGAGAGAGAGAGAGAGAGAGAGAGAGAGAGAGAGAGAGAGAGAGGGAGAGAGAGAGAGGGAGAGAGAGAGAGAGAGAAAACACACACACAAGAGAACACGAACCTAGAAGAAAGCAGATGATGACATTAGAACAAGCTCTGGGAAGAAGAGAAAAGCAAAGACAGTGTGGGGACTCCAAGGTTTGTACATAAATTGAGAGCTTTTCTCAAATAAAGAAAAGCATTTTTTTAATGAAAGTTCCGCATTACTAAATCACCGCAGAATATAACACACCAGATGTTGATTGTCCAAGATCAGGAAGTGTGAAATTTGTTGATCCACCCTATTCTAGTTACATAATCCCAGCCTTGATGTCGGGAAATCTGCATAGTTTTTAAATCTTTAAAATAAATTGCTAAAGGTATCTATTATATAAATGCCGTGGTTGTCAGTAGTTAAGCTGACTTAATCCTACACATGGAATCTCTCAAAGGCCCATCAGGAAGGGGAACTAAGTCCAAGCTCATGGCCAGTAAATTGACACTCAAAATAGGTCTTGGCTTGAGCATGCAGTACAATAGGTGGTTCCTTTGGCTTCCTGTGGTTCACTGGTTTTTGTGAATCAGGATTTTTTCATGTTGGCTTGAGGAAGGGAACTTGCATGGACCCAGAACTTTGGCTTTTCAAACATGTTGTCATACAGCTTAGAATTGAAGATCAAACCCAAAGAAAGCTATCAGATAATCCTAGCCACCCCTCTCCAATTACTTTACTGTCAACCACAAAAGTAGACAACTGTTTTGCAATGTAGTTGAGTGACTTGTTGCTTTCAGGAACTGAACCACAATCCAATGCAACCACTTGCAAATGCATAGCCAAATAGTTCATAACCACTCCGATTCAGTTAAATGAAAGCTGGTAGAATGCTGCAGTCAGCTGTAAGTCTTAAAAGGATTGTGTCCTCCTTTCTCATAATTAAAGCTTGAGGACCTATCATATAGAAAAAAAAAATCTTTATAAACATGGTATACATTTTTTTAAATACTTATTTATTTTTTAAATTAAAAAAATGCACTTTTTTATTTTATTGTGTATTAAGGTAAGTATGACATAGGGACGCATAGGGAGTCTGCTGTGGTAGTGAAATAACACTGAGTCAGTATGACATGCAGATGACAGGCGTCGCTATTAGAATCACTGCACACTTCACTTATTTGTGCAGTCACGGGGCCAAACTTACTCAAGTATGAACTCAGACTTACAGGTCCATGTTAGCATCAAGAAGAAGCGCACTCATTTTACACCCTTGTCAGCTGATTCCACAAAGATGTCTACAGAACCTGTTCTATTAACCGCATATACAAGTAGAGCACTAAGTTTGTGTTGACGTCACTGATTATTTTGCCCTTCCTCCGATCCATCAAAACAATAACCCAAAAAAAACGGGTCCTGTCTGTGGAGCATCTGCCTTCACCCGGTCAGCATTTGCTCAATAATGCATCAGTATTGCTAATGCCAAAAAAAACAGGAGTGGATCCAAAACAGAGATGACACGTGAATGGAATATTTGCATGTCTTCAGTGTTTTGTACCCACTCCTGCTTTTGGCTACCAAATCATAAGCCAATTCTGATGGGACCATACAGGTCTTACAGCTGCTACACAGACAGGATCCGTTGTGCGTCTTTTTTTTCCTTCCTTCTGACAGATCAGATGAAGGGTCAAATAAATAGTGATGTCATCCAGGCCAAAAAGGCAAAATAGTGGCCCAGTCATGGAGTGGGGAGGGTGGGAAAACAGCTTGGGAAATCCACAGAGTGGCACAATGACAGAGTCTGGAGGTGGCGGCAGCATAAGGAGGCCACAGAGTGGCACAATGACAGAGCCTGGAGGTGGTGGCCGAATCAGTAGGCCACAGAGTGGCACAAGGACATAGTGTGGAGGTGGCGTCAGCAGCATCAGGCGGAGAGCACAAAGTGGCACAATGACAGAAGGACATAGTGTGGAGGTGGCGGGAGCATCAGGAGACCACAGAGCCGCAAGGTGACATAGTGTAGAGATGGCAGCAGCAGCATCAGGAGACCACAGAGCGGCAAGGTGACATAGTGTGGAGATGGCAGCAGCAGCATCAGGAGACCACAGAGCGGCAAGGTGACATGGTGTGAAGATGGCAACAGCAGCATCAGGAGACCAAAGAGCGGCAAGGTGACATAGTGTGGAGATGATAGCAGCAGCATCAGGAGACCACAGAGCGGCAAGATGACATGGTGTGGAGATGGCAGCAGCAGGAGACCACAAAGAGGCAAGGTGACATAGTGTGGAGATGGCAGCAGCATCAGGAGACCACAGAGCGGCAAGGTGACATAGTGTGGAGATGGCAGCAGCAGCATCAGGAGACCACAGAGCGGCAAGGTGACATAGTGTGGAGATGGCAGCAGCAGCATCAGGAGACGACAGAGCTGCAAGGTGACATAGTGTGGGGATGGCAGCAGCAGCATCAGGAGACCACAGAGTGGCAAGGTGACATAGTGTGGGGATGGCAGCAGCAGCATCAGGAGACCACAAAGTGACCCGGTGACAGACTGGGGTGGTGGGTGGCAATACCAGTACCCGCTGCTGAAGGTGGGTGAAAGAAGGAGCACTTGGCATCTGATGTGTGGCATCAGGCGGGTGGCAGCATCAGAGTAGTAGATGAGGCAGGTAGACAGAAGAAACCGGTGTCTTTTGTCAAGGTTTGGGTCAGGTGCATGGATCATCTAATCAGATATCAGGCATTGGTGGGTGGCAATTCTGGTTGCTCCACGCCTGATTCATCTTGACAAAGGTCAGTCTCTCCACATTTTAGACAGGCGAGTTCCTCTTGGGGTAACTTTGGCCCTAGCTGCACTAAACACCCACTCTGATGCCACACTACTGGCTGGGCAGGACAGCTTTTCCAGGGCAAACTCGGACAGTTGCGGCCACAAATCCAGTTTGGCTGCCTAGCAGTCCAGCGGATCTTCAATGGCGGCTGGCAGCTTGCATTCCAAGTATGCCACCACCTGCTGGTTCAGGTTCTGCTCTGTGTCTAGCTGCTTGTTAGTAGTTTCTTCACTATGCAGGTGTAGAAAGCTGCTCATCAGCGACTCTAGACTCAGGCTGCTGCTGATGGAGCTGGTACTGCTCCTGCCATCCCACCCCTCCACAGCAGCCATGGCAGTGGAACGTGAGTGCAGAGGGCCCCCTCCGGTCAGACCTGCGAGAGGATTGACGATGGCGTAGATAGGCAGCGGCCAACTGACTATATAGGATGTCTCTGTAGTAGTTCAGTTTGTTCTCCCTCTCAACGTTTGTAAAAAAAGCCCCCATTTTAGTCCAATAAAATGGTGACAATTCAGCTGTCACTGCGCAAGCAAGTAAGCATGCAGCAAGCCATTTCTGCAAGCGACTCAGAGGGACTCCATGCTTCCATCTCCACTGCATCTGGGAGTCATCTCCCTCTTGCTCCTCTGGCTGCTCCTGCTCCTCCTCTCCTGTCACATGAGTAGAAAAACCACCCATTTCACTATACATTGCATTTGATCCAATGTCCTCCTTCTCCTCCTCCTCCTCCTCCTCCAGTTCAGCCCCCACAGGGCTCATGTGGCTGTGAGATCTAGTCGCCACCTCTCCAGTCCCCTGACCAGCCAGATTTACCAGCATTTGTTCCAGGATATGAAGTAGTGGAATGACGTTGATCATCCCGTAATACTGGTGACTGACCAATAACGTGGCCTCCTCAAAGGGCCTGAGTAAACGGCAGGTGTCACGCATGAGCTGCCTATCTGCTTGGATCATCAAGAATTCGTTGATGGCCTTTCTCTGTTCCTATAGTTGGTCCAACATATGGAGGGTGTATTTCCAACGGGTGTAAACGTCACATATCAGCCTACGTTGGGGGATGCCATTCTGACGCTGCAGCTCAAGGAGGGTGTGCTTTGCGGTGTACGAGTGGCTAAAGTGCATGCAAGTTTCCTGGCCATTTTTATGATATCTTGCAGATGGGTGGAAGACTTCAGGAACCGCTTAACAACCAGATTGAACACGTGTGCCATGCAGGGTGCATGGCTTAGACTTCCTTGACACAGCGCAGACACAATGTTCTTCCCGTTGTTGGTCACCATGGTTCCGATTTTGAGTTGTCGCGGAGAAAGCCATGATTCGATCTCTTGATGAATCACACAGAGCAGTTCCTCCCAGCGTGAGAATGTGGAGGCGGAAGCGGTATCACCTGGCCAAGTTTCTGGTGTGGCTGTGCAGGAACCGCATTCACCCAGGAACATGTATTGTCCCTGACCGTAGTTACAGCTCCACACGTCGGTGCTGCCATGCACTTTGGCAGACACCGACAGGCTCAAGGACTGGCCCACCTTCTGTTCTACATATTTGTGCAGGGCTGGTACTGCCTTTTTTGCAAAGAAATGACGGCTTGGGACTCTCCACCTCGGTTCGACACAAGCCATCAGTTCTCTGAAAGGTGCAAAGTCCACCACTTGGAAAGGGAGGGACTGCAGCACCAGCAACTTGGACAGGAGCACATTCAGCTTCTGCGCCGTTGGATGAGTACACGCATACTGTTGTCTCTTGGCAATTGCTTCGGTGATTGATTGCTGACAGAATGACTAATGAGGAGTAGGAGGAGCAGGAGCATCTGGACCAGCAGAAGATGGAAATGACATACAGCTCCCTTCGGCTGAGGTGATGGAGCCTTGACTGCCTGAAAGCCGGTGCGCGCCACTAGGTGAAGCAGAGGTTGCTGCGGCAGGCTGGACCACCACATCGGAGCCACGGTTCTCCCAGGCCACTAGATGGTGACGCTGCATATGTTGACACAGGGCCGTGGTGCCAACATTGGCACTCTGGCCACGCTTCACCTTCTGCCCACAAATTTTACATATGGCCATGTTAAGCTCCTCCGGCGGCTTAACAAAAAACTGCCACACCGCCGAGTAGGTGATTTTACCCCCAACACTGACTGCTACCGCCACTGCCTCCGTGAACCCCTGCACCACTACTTCCTGGGCAGGTAGGCTGCTGCGAAGCAGGTGGTCTACCCCGGACACATTTGGCTCCCGACCTCCCACTGCTGCCACCCTGCTGCCTACCAGCCATGCTACCACCTTGCTGGCTCAGCCGCTGCCTCACGGGCAAGCTGCCACCCTCTTCTCCTGATGATGATGAAGCCCCTTCTTCATCAAGCTCCCAAGTGCGATCGGCTTCATCATCAACGAGTAGTGTATGCACTTCACTGATGTCCTCCTCAACGGTCTTTGGGTCAGAAGCCTGACCACTCGCAACACCACCACCCACGCCACTCCCCTCATAACTACTTGCCCGCCTAGTGGAGAAAGCGGCGGATGTCTCCTCCAGATCTTGGCTGGGCAGTAGCTGCTGACTGTCCTCTACTTGCTCGTCCTCGCTGGCTGAGGGAACAGCAAAGGAAAGAGGCAAGTTGAGGACAGGTGAGGGAACAGGGTCTGCTCCCAGGCCATGCCAACTAAGGGTTGTGTCTGATGAACCCAACGACTGTTTGCTGGGGGTGTCTGATGTCACTTAGGATGAAGTGGATGACCGAGTTAACCAATCTAGAATCGCTGGCTTGCTGGTCAAGACACGACCACTAGATGACACCGGGAGCTCAGGCCTCTTGTTGCGACTCCTGCTGACATGCCCCCTTACTCTGCTGCGACCTCTGCCTGCGCCAGAAACATTTAGGCCTCTGCCACTTTCTCTGTGCATGGCCTGCCACTTCTCAGTCTGACATACTTTTACTTGATTTACTTTGACTTAAATTTAAAGCAATTTAAAGCAAATTAAAACACACCTAAAAGCAACGAAAATATTTTTATTTTTGTACTCAAATACGTCACTAAATGCTTTCACCACATATCGCAGCATCGCGGGATCGCGGTATCGGATGAGTATGATTTTTTTAAATTATATTTAACATGTATTCGGTGTATAAGACGCACCCACTTTTCCCCCCCAGTTTTGGGGAAGAAAAAGTGCGTCTTATAGTCCGAAAAATACGGTATATACATAAAATATATATATAGATGGGCCCTGAAATAAAGCATGGAGCGCAATTGGTAACTGACATATAGAGCTGGGTTTAGTGCATCCTCAATGACACGCAGCATGTGCAGGGTGGAGTTCCATCTAGTCAAAGTGTCACAAATCAGTCTATGCAATGGAAGCCTCTGTTAGTGCTGGATCTTGCTAAGCGCCACGGTGGCAGTAGGGGATCAGCATACATTGTTACAGATGGAGCGAGCCTGTCTCAGTAAGTCCTGCAGTCCTGGGTACGTGTGGAGGAACTCCTGCACCACCAGGTTCAGTAAGGTGTGCAAAGCAGGGCACATTTGTTATGCGGCCCATGCGCAGCGCAGCCTAGAAGTTGGCCCCCTTGTCGCACTCTACGTTGCCTGTTGTGAGCCGGGAGGGCGTCAGCCAAGCCTCAACCTCTCTGTGCAAAGCCGGCAAGAGTTCTCTGGCGGTGTGACTTTTCTCCACCAAGGACACCAGTTTCACCACTTTCTGGCAATGCGTGTGCTTGAGGAAGTCATAGTGGCATGCCCGCTTAACCACAGTGTCCTTAAAAGGAGAGTGTTGAAAGGAGAGGGTTTGCCAGTAGAAGGAGTGAAGGAGGAGGTGGAGGAGGAAGAAGAGGACTGGGGTGGCCCATGCTTTATCACCACACCCCTCGGCGGTAGTACCAGGTGCTGCAATGCCTCTGGCAGACTACCACCCACTGAGTAAAGCAAGGTCACCCAGTGAGCGCTGAAGGACAGGTAGCGTACCACTCCGTGCCTGGTTGTCTAGCTGTCCATGGTGACGTGGATTTGACTAGACATCGAGAATGCCAATGCCCGCTTGGTATACTCCACCAACACTCGGCACAGGCCATCAGGTCACAAAAGGGAGCAGAGTCCACAATGCTGTACAGCAGTAGCTGCAAAGCCCATAGTTTGGCTGGACGTGAATTGAGTTTGATAAATCATTTGTTGGTTGGGCCTGATGCCTGATGCGCAGAAATCTGGTAGAGTGGGCTAAAGGGACTGGGAGCTAGGGGAGCTGAAGGGGTCGCTGGAGTACACATCTTTCGGTGACAAACGTCATCCGAGGCCACAAAACCTGTCCTCTGCGAATCTGCTGTGGCACAGGATGCAGATTACTAAGCACCCATCATCTTTAAGCATGAAAAAGGACCACACTGGAGAGGTGTGTGCAACCACTCTGCTGCTCTTTTTCTTTGTCTGCCTCTGCTGGGTGCCCTGCGTCTGCTCCAGCTCCATCTCCCCCACGGTCACATTGTCTCTGACTGTTCCCCTAATTGTGCCCACTCGGCTGTGTGTTCTTTGGGACACACATAAGGCAGATTTGCAGCCATTTCCATCCCCAGTCTGTTGCTGCTGCTTTTCCTCTACGTCTGTTTTGGAACTGCTGCTAGCCCTTACACGCATCGGTTGTTCACAGGTGACATTACGGTCATCATCATCCTCATTTTCATGTAAGCCAACCTTATGCTGCTGCCTCCAAAGGTTTGCTGCTGCTGCTGTCCTGGCGAACTCCCGGGGAGTATGCCCCCTGCCAGATGCGGCAGGTTATCCAACACCACGCCTTTCCCCGATGTCTAAAATAGTTTTTTTTCTGGCTTTTTTGATAGATAGCAAGTGGGATCAGAATAAATTGTCTGTAATTTTTGGGAGAAATACAGAAATTTTTCTGGCTTTTTTGATAAATAGCAAATAAGAACAGAATAAAATATCTGTATTATTTGAGAGAAATACAGATTTTTTTTTTCTGGTGTTTTTTAAAGCAAGTGGGATCAGAATGAAATATCTGTATTTGAGAGAAATACATACATTTTTCCGGGTATTTTTTTGAGAGAAATACATATTTTTTCTGGCTTTTTTAATAGATAGCAAGTGGGATCAGAATAAAATATCTGTATTTTTTTTGGAGAAATACATACATTTTTCCGGCATTTTTGATAGCAAGTGGGATCATAATGAAATATCTTTATTTTTTAGAGAGAAATACAGAATTTTTTTCTGGCTTTTCTGACAGATAGCAAGTGGGTTCAGAATAAAATATCTGTATTTTTTTGAGAGAAATACAAAAAATTGTCAGGCTTTTTTGATAGATAGCAAGTGGGATCAAAATAAAATATCTTTATTTTTTTTAGAGAAATACAGAAATTTTTCTGGCTTTTCTGATAGATAGCAAGTGGGATCAAAATAAAATATCTGTATATTTTTGAGAGAAATATAGAATTTTTTCTGGCTTTTTTGATAGATGGCATGTGCTATCAGAATTAAATATCTGAGAGTCGAACAGAAATGTTTCTGCCTTTTTTTGCTAGATAGCAAGAGGTAGCATCAAAAACTGCACAATCTCTATATTTCAAGATATACAGAAGGCTCCTAACCTGTCCCTGTCACAATGCACTTCTCTCCCTGCTTCTTTCTCTGATACAGAACACAAGATGAAGTGACTAACCCCTCCCTCCTTCCCTGTATAAATATATATGCCTGCGCTCAGATCTCTCCTGGACTGTTGGGCCTTGCTGTGCATCCTGGGAGAAAATGATTCACTCCCAGCCATGCCATTCACACCAGGAATAGTCTCCGTTCCCGCCCCCTGCATTTTCCCTCATTTGTTCAGCAAGAACACGACCTCATGGCGAATTACAAGGCTGTCCTGGCTAAAATGTTCGGTAAGAGGGATTGGCTCGATTCGCCTCAAGATCGAACTTACAAATCTTGCTCGCTTATCCTTAGTCGCCAAGAAGCATTCAGCATTTCATTGTCTTATATTTAGAATTTATTCCGCCATGATTACTTTAACATTATTTCTTCAGCTTGCTGCTTTTGTAAGGAAATATTCTGTAATAGAATAGAAAAATAATTGCTTTTTTCAAATTTAAGCCAATGCTACTTAAGAGTATGATAATAATGGCTAAGGGGGAGAATGTGATTAGGATGACCTTCATCAGGGCAGTAACAATGGCTTCCAGGACAAATTTTTAAATAAAATCTATATTTTCATTTTTTTATCTTTTTGGTAAAACTCAATGTTATTAATCTCTTTTCAGTGAGCTTCCACTCTGTATGCACTTGGGTGATGGCTGCATGGCATTGACAGACCCATTTATAAGCTGACTTGAGGGTCTGTGTAGCAAGTGAAAAGCACTGGAGCAAATTTTCGAGGTGGAGCCTGATGAATGACCTTTTATAGTAGGATTACCAGGTATATTTTTATGAAAGGGACAGATTTGAAACCTGTAATAAAACTGTACAGTAGCATATATAACATACATATATGAATATATATATATATATATATATATATATATATATATATATAAATAATGTAATATGAAGAATATTTTGTATTGGATTCAATACAGTTATTTTGTATTGAATCCAATACAAAATAACTTAAGTTCCCTGCCATGCCTACCGCATGCACCTTTGTCCCTGGGAACTCCCGAAGAACGTCAGTGCGCTCGCTGGCTATGGCTGAAGATCAGAGGAAGAGGACGGGGCCCGAGGATGGGATACTGAGATCCGACGGACAGGATGCCGGAGGACGTCTATGGGACCAGGTAGGTCTTTATTTTTAATGTATTTAGCTACCCCAAGTGTGGCTCAGGGTTACCGCTTTCAGCATGTTTTTTTTTACAACGAGCAACACTCGGCAGTACTGCTAAGGGGGTTATTATACCAGGCCATTAGTGTTTACCTTGTGAAGTGTATATGCAATAAGCTTAAGCCTACTGGAGACAGTCAACTCTTTTTGGCTCCTCACTCTGTGACCATCCAGTGTAAAAATACATCACACTGTTGAAGAACACAGGCAAGAACACAAGTACAGGCAAGGAAGAGGGATATGGCATGGTGGGTAAGTAGTAAGGGTTTAGAAGATAGAAGAAGACGGGTAGGCAAGTTTGAAAAGATGGGTTTTGAGTGAACAGTAGGTGGGATCAAGCCGAATAAGACATGGATGTTCACTAAGCTCTCACAGTCTGTGCCGCCTCCAATTCATTGAACTGACACTTCTACATATCAGACTGATTTTGATATTTCTTGCTTTTGAGTAATTTACATATCACATGGCTCTCCCAGGTAGGTCTAAAACACTTGTCACATGACATGAGCTCATGGATAGCTATTAAATATATGTGTGTAAAATATATGTAAATACTAACAAACATTTGTTGGCTTCATTTTAGTCTGTAAAAAGACCATGGGTAGTGTTTTGCAATATCTATTCAATAAATGCAAAATATACCTATTGACCATGTCAGAAATTCAGAGCTGTCTTGTGTCCTGGACAATAATGTAACTCAAATATCATCTCAAATATTCTAATTAACCCTCCTAATTCTTATTATTGATTACAGAATTATGGTGTCTGTGTCATAGACATAAGAAGAGTGGGAGACTTTGAATAATAGACAACTGGGCAGGGCTGACACCATTCAGCCCACAATTGTAATGTTGTGTATTGTCAGTACACAACCATAATTAGGAGCTAAGTGCATTTCTAGCAGATCATCAAGTATTTTTTCTAGTATCAATGCCTCTAAAGAGATAAAACACAAAGGACTGTGCATGTAGAAAAGAAGACAAAAATGGTAATTCACTCATGCAGGCTAATAATCTGCATAGGAGGAGCACATGGGACATACAATCATATACAACAAAAGATTAAAACACCCTGGGCTCAAAACTCACATGGGGCCAGAAGATTACTGTGATACCTCCAATATATACCGGCAATTGGTGGTTCTACATATCTATCAGTAGGAGCGTGAGTTCCGGGGCTAATCATGTTTTCAGGGTCCCATTGCTAATGGTGGAATCTGAAAGCATACTAGGAGAACAAGGATGGGATCCATGATGGGACACTTGAATGTAAAGCTACATGCACACACCAGATGATTCCCACCCCATTCCATTCCCAAGATAAACAGATGTGCTTGCCTTGGGTGAATATCTAACTTATGAACAACGGTTCCCCGACATCATTTATCAACCTACAATGGAAGAGAGGTGAACAATCAATTGGGAATGAACTTCTTTGGAGGAGAGCACTGTGGGGTACCACTCATTCATCCTTCTCCCTCTCCTCACTATTGAACAGAATGCTGTTCTGTGTACAGCACTCGTTTATACATATGTCACTGGAAGCGATCACAAAAGATCATTTCCAGAAAGAATTTGATGTTCATGGGGCATTTGTATGAGGCTTTTAAGGGGACTTTTCAGACCCATGCTGTCAAGCTCACAGCTCCCGGGCACACAAAGCAAACTGCTGTTCTGCAGACAGGAGAGGCAAATCGCATTGCATTGCAGGAAACAAGATTTGCTCATATCTACAGTTGTTGACATGCTGAAGAATTTTAGGTACCATCCATGCAGCCAAAACAACATGTTACATCTGCAGCCTTGTACAAAAAAGGTCCCAACCTACTCCATTCAATTTGGAACTGCTGTGGCATACAGCAGGTATGACAGGCCTGGAGCATGCGAGACAAGGGTGGTGGAAGGCCGGCATGACTGGGCGGACAGGATAGGGCTAAGTTACTTTCGCAAGTTGGAGTGGGCTGGTTTAGGGGCGGAGGTGAGGGAGGGGTTAAGGTGTTAAAAGATCAGGAAAAGGAGGCAGCAAGGCCATTCAATAAGAAAGTTTGCCTGCCCTCCACTTTTTTGAGAAGTGTTTTGTTATTAGGGGTCAGATGGGATAGAGAAGTAGAGTTGAGAGGTTGAGGTCCTCAAGGGGTATGTGTTGATAGGTAAATAATTACAGTGGAGTTGGGGGCCCATCTTTGGTGTGGAGTCTCCATGGTTTGGAAAAGTTTTGGTTGGGGAAAATATGGTGGTGGTCTGCGGTGAAGAAGTGACATCGTTCCCGAGCTGGGAGATTGGTGTCTTGGAGCAATTCATATCAAGTGGAAGCAGACTACAAGTGTAATTGTAATTGTCTTTGAGGACCAGCAACCAGTACTGTTAAGTTGGGAGTCTGAGTTAGGGATTGTGAAGTTACTGTTAAATTATTATTTATTGTTAATTTATGCATATAGTATTGGTACTTTGTTAACAATTTGTTGTTATGGTATTTATGGGTAAAAAAAGTATTTGATAAGATTGTGGTGATAAAAGGCATTTAACCAAAATTATTGTGTGTTTATTGGTTGGGATGTGGTAAAGATGGGAAGGGGGTGGCTAGTTAGAGGTCTGCAAAATATGTATTGCCAATGTCAATAAATGGCCCCAAGGGTATGGTCACACATGGTATCATGCAGTACCATTTGGAATAAAAGTTAGCCATTTTCATCTTTTGTATTCTTTAGATGGTTGATGGCAGCTTTGCTGCACATTTTATTAGATGCTACATGCAGCGCCAAGGGCAGTTCACTGACCCAAATGTTTCTATACACTTGAATTGGAACTCCTTTTGAAAACAATTTTAATTTTTTGTAAGCAGTTTTGTAAAGCATTTTGAAATAAAAGAATAATGGGGAAAAAAGAAAACACATGGCTTTACTAGGCATTGACACCACTTGCAAATGCTTGAATATGTAAAAAAAACTAAAAAATCCCATCAGGTACCACCTGTTACAGCTCCTGAGTTGCCAGTAGACAAGAATGGAAAATGCTAGGTAAACATGTCCTAAACCTACCAGAGGATACCCATAGACTAGGAGTCCTTAACCTAAGTAAATATAGTTAACAGCAGTGATTTGGGAAGAGTTTGTGGGATCACCATCTGTGTCAGTGACTACAAAGTCAACAGAAAAATGTTCAAGCAGTCAAGCTAAAAACCTGCATGAGAGAACTCACAGGGCATTGCAATTAGTAATACATATCAACCAGAACAGAAGTGATATTAACAGAAGAGTATTCTAAAAAAAAATCTGTCCTAAACATCATGTCTCAGATCCCTAATAATTAATGATCCTCATAAACCATAACTTTTTATGGTTTAAATGGTAGGAAGGCACCTTTACATAATACAGGTAATAGTTTCCAGACTAGATCGTGCAAAACTCAACTTCATTGCTCCAGGCCACTAGGTACTGCTGTCTGTCCTCCATAAGGGAATATACTTTCCTTCCCACTTTACAGTCCTGCCGGAGTAATTAGTTGGCAAAACAATGAGAAGTCTTGTCATGCTTGGGGAGACAGGGCAAAAAGGGGGCGCTACGGCTTGCACAGAAGTAGTGTGAGCCCTGAAGAGGGCCAACGCGCAGAGTCTAAGCAGTAACCAGGTCTTCTCCAGAGCCTCTAGTGGTGGGGATGTTAGGCTGCTGGTTAGTGCCAGGATGTAGTTCTTGGGCACACCAGGGTGGGCAGGGTGATGCACAGTAGCAAATCACTAAGCAAGAAAGTTGTCAAGGAAGGGTGGGGTCGAGGTAGGCAGCAAGCAGGAAACTTGTCAGAATTAAGCCAGGGATCAAGAAAAGAAATCCAGGAAATAGACACCAGTAAAACGGGCCACCACAGACACAGGGGGACGCAGTAGACAGCACAGTAGAGGAAGCAACAGGATTCACAGGTGAGAAAATCATCATTTTTGAGAAAAATACAGCAATTTTTCAGGCTTTGTGGATATATAGCAAGTGCTATCACAGTTAAATATCTGTATTTTTTCAGAGAAATATATACATTTTCTGGCTTTGTGGATATATAGCAAGTGCTATCACAGTTAACAATCTGTATTTTTTTGAGAGAAATACATAAATTTTTCTCACTTTGTGGATATATATATAGCAAGTGCTATAACAGTTAAATATCTGTTTTGTTTTGAGTGCAATACAGATTTTTTTTTGGCTTTTTTGATGGATAGCAAGTAGGATCAGAATAAAATATCTGTATTTTTTTAGAGAAATATAGAAATTTTTCTGGCTTGGTGGATATAAAGCAATTGCTATCACAGTTAAATATCTATATTTTTTGTGGAGAAATATAGAAATGTTTCAGGCTTTGTGGATATATTGCAAGTGTTATCACAGTTAAATATCTGTATTTTTTGAGAGAAATACAGAATTGTTTCTGGCTTTGTGAATTTATAGCAAGTGCCATCACAGTTAAATATCTATATTTTTGGGGGAGAAATATAGAAATGTTTCAGGCTTTGTAGATATATCGCAAGTGCTATCACAGTTAAATATATGTATTTGTTTAAGAGAAATACTGACATTTTTCTGACTTTGTGGATATATAGCAAGTGCTATCAAAATTAAATATGTGTATTTATTTTAGAGAAATACAGAAATTTGAATGGCTTTTTGGATAGCTTGCAAGAGGTATCAGACTGAAATATGTGTTTTTTGTACAATAGGACAAAATATTTTCTGGCTTTTTTGAAAAATAGCAAGAGGTAGAAACTTTAATTGCACAATATGTATATTTCAAGATATACAGAAGGCTCCTAACCTGTCCTGTCACAATGCACAATGGCTTTTTGTGATAGATATGTTATAGATTGCAAGAGGTATCAGACTGAAATATCTCTTTTTGTACAGTAGCACAGAAATCTTTTTGCCTTTTTGGATAAAGAGGTAGTAATATAGTTGCACAATCTGTATATTTCTAGATATACAGACAGGTCATAACCTGTCCGTCACGGTGCACTTCTCTCATTGCTTCTCTCCCTCACACAGAATACAAGATGGTGTGACTAACCCCTCCCTCCTTCCCTGTATATATACCTATTCTGAGATCTCTGCTCATTGGTGCTACTGGGCCTTGCTATGCATCCTAGGAGCAAATGATTCGCTCCCAGCCATGCCATTCCTGATGGAAATAGTGGGCGTTCATGGACTCTGAATCTCCCCTACATAGTGTACAGGGTAAGGAGGCACCATCACATAACATTTTCATCAAGTAGGGATAAACCTTAACTTTTCATGGTTTACATTGTAGATAGGCACCTTTACATTAGATAGAAAATAGTTTCCAGGCTAGATGGTGCAAAACTCCACTTCAATGCTCCAGGCAACCAGGTACTGCTGCCTGTCCTCCGTAAATGGGTATACCTTCTTTTCCGCATTACTATCGTGTGGGAGCAATCAGACAGGACAGCAGCGAAGAGTCTTCTAAATATTCTCTAGAAAGAATATTCCTTCCGGATCTCTAATAATGAAAGACCTTAGTAGCTAGTTAAAAATTGGCAAACTATTTGCACTCTTTGCATCTAGAAAGAGACTCCTTCATAGACCTGGTTTACATTAATTCAACGGTACATAGGCACACTGTCATGACATTGTTTACATATAAGAGATTCCCCCTATGTATGAAATAGTATGCAAGGAAAGGAGATACCCTTACATATAATTTTTAACAAGTAGAGATAAACCTTAACTTTTCATGCTTTACATGGTAGGAAGGCACACATAAATATAAAAAGGTTATAATTGTTACATTCTGAATCCTTCAACCCACTGTATACAACCACTTATCTCTCCTAAACCGTAAGTCATAGTGACTTGAAATTTTCAGGGTGCACATAGGACTCACAATTTCCACCTCCAGGTGATAAGAATTTAACCCCCCTAGCGTTCAAATTTTGTCAGTTTTTTGATGCAAAAAGTGATCCTATTTTTTTTTTGCATAGAAATTTTTGTTTATATTGTGGGCCTGTAATTCTTTGAATTAACTCCCAGGTATGACAATTATATTTATTTATTATAATATAATCATAAATTATATTATAATACATAATTATAAATAATAATTTAAAAAAATGAAATATTAGACAACACTGTAATCTTAAAATAAAATATAAAATTAAAATTGTACTTTTATTTTTTTCATGTTGTGTGGTGTTTTTGTACTGTAAAAACCATTTAAAAGCAGATTACATTGGAATCTGCTTTTAAATTTCCCTCCCAGACACACCCCCCAATACATCACCACTCGCATCAGATGACTCATCCTCCTGGTTGATGCGAGTGGGGATGTCCCACCTGCCTCACAAAGACGCTGCTGCTGCTGCTCTGCATCTCCAGAGAGATGCAAAGCACAATGCAGGACTTCTGCATCGTGCTTCACATCTCACTGCACATGCGAGTAGCAATAGCAAATTCCGGGGGTGACCACCCCGAGTCACACTCGGGATAACCGCTAGGGGGGTTAAAGATATGGGTGGGAATCATAATTACAAAAACTTGTTAAAATATAACATTGGGGTTGCTGTTTCAAAAGCAAATGTGCCTACGTGAACCTAATTGAAAATGTAAATTGGGGACCCCCAGGGGCACCTACCTAACAAAGAGCATTAGAGTGGGGTCCCAAAATTGATACCTACACTAATCTACACAAATCTACCACAAATCTTTCATTCTTTGTTACTCTGTCGCTTCTCTACTTTGTATTCTTTGAATGGTTGGGGGTAAAAATGTAGGCTCAGTTGGGGGACACCTTTGGCTACCCCCCCTTCCCCCACACACACACACACACACTAGAATTTTATTTCTACGGCAAATGCACATTACAGCCCACTTTTAACATTTGAACCTCAATTTTCTGCAATGGGGAGGTGTAAGGAAATTGAAGACGTGTGGGGAATGTCCGTGGCTGACACTCTCTAAAATTTCATTACAACTGCATCATTAAAACATATTAAACTCTGTTTCCCCAGTGGTACTGGTAGGGTAGAGTTATGTGTAACAGGGCAGCGTGTTTTGATGGGCAGAGTTTTTCATGTTGTAATGATGCCATGGTGATAAAAGTTTGGGAGGTGTTAGCCACAAGTGACCCCCACTTGCACCTACATTTTCAGTTTCCTACACCTCCCCATTCCAGATAAATTGGGGTCCAAAGAACAGAAGCTAAACGTGTAGTAAAGTATTACAATAATAGTTTTGCCAAAGGGAGGTAAAAAATTGGGGGCCCCACCCCAATGCTTCTTGCTATGTAGGTGGCCCCTGGGGGTCCTTAACTTGCATTTTCAATTCTGAGCTCCTAGGTGACCTTTCTTTTGAAACTTGTGATCCCCATATCTTTATATTCTTTATTGACATTTTGGTGATTAGTAGCTATCAGATTCCCCTGTGTACCAACAATTTAGGAGATATGAAGGCTTGATCACAGTGAGTTGTTAGGCTGCAGAATATGGCAAGCAGACCTTACACACACTGGTATCACACTGCAGGTGGATCATTTCACAGGCAGTTTTTTTGCCCATAGAATATGGACAGTGATGAGGACCTTCTCCTTCCATCTTTACTGCCATGGTGGTAAAGACTCCAGGGTAAATCTGCAGCCTCCTGGGGTATTTGTGTCACATATACCAGGTGGCTGTGGGATACTACTTTTGCGCATGCCCGACAGCAGAAACACATAATTTGTTTCCGATCTCTCCATTTATCTAATTTTTTTTACTTCCTAACAGTGGGTTGCCACAGGAAGTAAATTTCCATTCAATCCATGTGTCACAATGGAAAACACAGATTTGAATAAAACACCCATCAAATCAAACCTTAACAGAAATGCTAAGTAGTGGGCAGTAACCCATTGCAATCAGACCAGAGTTCAGTTTCCTACATGGTTTTTGTGAGATTTTACCAACAGCTATAACCAATAAAAATGAATCTTTCCCTGTAAACTGGTTACAATGAGTTACTGGATGCTGCCACATATGTCTCCTTCCACAATTGGCTATCCCAAAAATGTATAATTTAAAATGCATAGGTACTCACCACTGTGGTACAGAGAATGGGAGTAATGGACCAGGCTTGATTGAAGAATGTCAGCCGTGGCTCATTAAGAGAGCTGGTTCAGATCCCTCTTCAATCATCAGCAGGATATCAAACTCCACCTGCGAGGATCTGGGAGCTCCTCCTCCTCCTCCTAGCTCTGCCAAGGCAAGAATGAGCCCTGTAGGCTTGTGCATGGATATTTATGCCCAGCTGGTTTGCATTTTATTCCCCTTTTAGGCCTTGCTGCAGGCCTCAGGCCTTGCTGGAGTAAATGTTGCCATGGTAACCAGCAAACAGGCCAGGAAATGGCCTAGCATCTTCTGCAGGTAAAATCTACTTGCTTTTCATTTAATTCTCCTCAAATCCATGTGTCACAATGGAAAACA